>NW_027555847.1:13628591-13851091 GCF_003287225.1 Phascolarctos cinereus
ACCCTCCCATTCAATAGCCACAACCCCTAGAAAAGAGTTTTCTCCATTAGGCTTTGGGGCCAGTCTCAGATGAGACCGGCATCCAGGCAAACAAAAGATCCTAGGGAAGTCAGTGCAGGGAGAAAGGATGCTGACTTCTAATCCCCAAGTTCACTCACTGTGCAGCTATTCAAACAACCACAAAGTCAACCAGGTTAGATTTATCTGTCAAACGGCAAGTCCCAAGAGGTAGAAAACCGAGCAGCCCCTGCTGACTTGTTCTTTTTCAGTCACGATCCATTGAATGTAAACATACTCACTGGTGTCCCTTCTGGCTCAGAGCAGGGAAGAGGGGCTTCCTTTGAGAGCCAACAGGTCTCAGGACATGCTCCATTTTCCACAAATGAAAAAAACATAGAGAGTTGCCTGCCCCAGAGCATCAACTGATTCAACTTAATTCAATTCTGGGACATTTGTTAAGTGCCCACCGTGTGCCAGGTGCTATACAAAGCCCCCAGGCTCCAAGAGCAAATAGGAAACAGGCTGTCCTCCAGGAGCTTAGGGAAACTCCATAAACGTATACAAAAAAAGTATAGAGAATAAATGCAAAGTAATTTGGAGCAAGGAAAGCATCCACAGTTTAGGAGCATCAGAGAAGGCTTCCTGGAGGAAGCATAAGCTGAGCTGGGATTTAAGGGAGCTTAGGACATAGAAGGGAGACCATTCTAGGCATAAGACACAACCAGGGCAAAGTTAACAGGAACAGGAAATGGAATGTCTCCTATGGAAAAAAAGGAGGAAAAAGTGGCCAAAATATCTGTGAATGAGCAGAATGAATATAGAGTCCATGAAGGGAAGTAATATATGGCCAGCCTAGAAAGAAAGGCTGGAGCCATAATACGAAAGACTTCAAATGGCTCTGTAGTCCTACCCTAGAACCACAAGGAACAGCCAATGAGCAAATGAAGGGGAGAATGAATTCTTGTGCTTTAGAAGCACAAATCTGGCAGCTGTGGGGGGGGGGGGAGTGGACTGGGGAGGGCAGAGATGGGAGGCAGGGAGACCAAGAAGGAGGCCAGACCAACAGGGGCCTGATTGGAGGTGGAATGGACAAACAAAGAAGTAATTAGCTGCTGGCAGCAACGGGACTATGGTTCTCCTAATGAGGAAACCGAACCAAACCTTGGAAAGAAGAAGGGAGGGAGCAAGGTCACGCAGCTACTAGGTATCTGAAGCAAGATTTGAACCCAGGTCTTTCTAACTTCAAGTAAAGAAGTCTAACAACTGCAACATCAGGCTATTTTTTGTTGGTTTTGTTTTTTAAAGCAAGACTAAAAATAACAGTTTAAAATCTTATAGCCAACAGTGGTCATTATGTTTTATTCCTGTTAACCAATAGCTAGTTGTCTTTGTTGTAAGAGAGGAGGAGGGGATGGGTTGATAGCCACCCTTAAAGCTGGGAAGATTTGGGTTCAAGTCCTCCCTTTCATATATAGTAACCATGTGACTCCAGGAAATTCTCTCAAAGATGAGATGTAGAGAAGACGGCGGCCTCCTCACTATTCAAGACGCTCCGTCACTTGATTTCATGCCTTTGCTTTCTCTGTGCCCCATGCCTGGAACGTCCTACCTCCTGACCTCTGCTTCCTGGCTTCCTTCAAGAGTCAGCTCCAATCCCTCCTTCTGCAGGGAGCTTTCCCAGGGTCCCCTTCCCAATATATACCCGTGGTGCTTTTGTTCTGAGATTACCTCACTTTGTCCCACGTATTTCTTATCAGTATATAGTAGCTTGCACATTGCTTCCCCCCTAGAATGTAAGCCCCTTGAGGGCAACGACTGGTCTGTGCCTTTCTTCGTATCCCCAGACCACAGCATAGTGCCTAGCACATAGTCGGTGCTCACTAGATGCCCATGGCTGATAATGAGGATGATGACAATGATCTACCTTGACAGGAGAGCTCCCCAGACAAATGAAATCACAGGCCCAGCCCCTAACACCATCTTTATCTACTATGTGAAGCATGAGTCTCACCCCAGCATGTAAAATTTAAAGCTCCTGAAACATTTTACCTTATGTCTTTTTCCAATTCCAAAAACTCGGGCACCCAATAAAAGTGGTGAGCCAGAGGCCTGTAAAGCAGAAACAGGCCAGCGCAAAGCTAAGGCAGGGCATTTTCTATATTTCACACTTTTCAAAACTCCAGTTAGAGTTTCATTAAAGACACAAACGATCTGGGCTTGCCATCGGCCCCCGTGTAAATGGAGCGTTTCTCTGTGAAAAGAGATCCGCGTGTCCTACGTCATGGCAGATGTGACGAGGGGTGTGGAGCCTGTAATGTATTACAGACCATGTTGTGCCAGTAAGAAGGGGGGTAAAAAAATCAGCAAGACCATATACAACCAGAAAGAGAGGATGGACGGTCACATAGCAATGATACACAGATTTAATGAGTTCTGTACCCACACAGTAATGAAAGACCTGAAGGAAGGCCTCTGGAATGTTGGGTAGTTCCAACATGGAGGACTGATAGAAGGAGATGAATCAGAATTACACCAGATGAGAAGACAGAGATAGGAAGTGGTCTGCGCCAAGGGAAGGATGGAAGACATTGGAGAGCTTGAAGATTTAATTCAGTTCAGCAGGTTTTCAAACTCAGAGCTAGTCTCAACACCTCACTCTTCCTTACTCCCCACAGAGCCACCCGCTCTCAAATCCTCATTGCCACCATGGGGTTTTCCATAACTGCTGATCTGACCATGTCACTCGCAGTGGTCTCCTACCACTTCTAGGGTAATATACAAACTCCACTCCTCGGTTTTTAAATCCCCTTCCTGCCCTAGGCTTCTCATATATAACTCCCTTTCTTCCATGTTCTCTGTGATCCAGTCATACTGCCCTTCTGGCTGTTCTGTGCTGTTTTCATTGGCTGTCCCTCATCCCTGGTCTCTCCTTCCTCATCTCTGCCTCCCACCTTCCCTGGCTTCCCTCAAGTCTCAGCTCAAGCCTCACGTTGTGCATGAAACCTGTCTCAGTCCCCTTAATCATAATGCCTTCCCTGTGGTGCATATCTCCAATTTCTCATGTATACACCATGTAAGTACCCTGTTTAGAGCATACATCTCCACATAAATGGAGATCATAATAGTACCTGCCTCCTAAGGTGGCTGTCAGGACTAAATGAGGTAATATTTATAACATGCCTGGCAATTAGCAGGTACTTAATAAATGCTCCTCCCCCTTTCCTCCCCTGTCCTTTACAAAGGAATTAAGATTTTTATAGCTTTCATAGGGTAAGACCTTCCGTTTTGAAATGCAACTTTTAATTACCTGTTAAGGATTCCTTCAAGCCAAACAGGAAGGGTCAACTGAGTAGGCATCACTGACATACATCAACTTAGAGGGAATATCTACAGCATCTTAACATTTCTACTTAAAGCCCTGTTTTTTTCCAGAGAAAACGGCTGAAAAAAATAGTCATTTTTAAAGTACGGTTTTCCACGGAACCTGGTGAAGTAGACAGGCCAGTGTGTTGGAAGCTACAAGATCTAGACTCAATTCAAAGTAATTAGAGCCGTCCAAAAGTGGAATTGGTAGTGATCCTTCCCCAACCACAGATCTCCAAGCAGAGACTGAATAGACGATCACTTGCTGGGCATTCTGCAGAGGCGATTTACGTCCATTTACAAATTGTGTACTCTATGTTCCTTCCAAATCCAGGATATGGGGATGAGCAGCCAGTCAACAAAGATTTTTTATGTGCCAGCTATGAGTTGAGCCCCATACTAAGTGGTGGGGATACAAAGAAGGGCAAAAACACAGTCCTGCCCTCTAGAAGCTCACATTCTAAATGGGGAAGACAGCATTCAAACAACTCTGTATACATGGGAGATCACTGCACGACTGGGGAGGCACGAGACATCCCAGGACCTGGGAAAGGCCTCATATGGAAAAATCTAGTTAAATTCTTACAATACTGCAATCCCAAAGAGTCTCCAAGTAGAAGATTTATGGAGAGATGTGGAACAGCTCATCTGATTTTATCAGAAATAACTTCTGTACAAAATCTGAAATAACTGTCTTGCAGAAAGCAGGTTCACTTGGCCCAAGACCAAGATGGTGAGATGTTATACAGACCTCAGGAGGTCACAAAATCATGCCCATGGCCGTTGCCTCATGACCCAGTATAGCTGTTCCCTCCATAAAAGCAGCAGCAGCAGCAGGCTTAACCAAGGAGGAGGGAGCTGCCAACATGGAAATAAGAGAGTAGGGGAAGCAGCTTGCTGCCTGGATTCCAATTTTTAAGATGTCTCCACA
This sequence comes from Phascolarctos cinereus, assembly GCF_003287225.1. Lineage (NCBI taxonomy): Eukaryota > Metazoa > Chordata > Mammalia > Diprotodontia > Phascolarctidae > Phascolarctos > Phascolarctos cinereus. Next base: position 13,632,886 of record NW_027555847.1, read on the forward strand.
TTTATTAAGTTCTTCCACTTCACCATCTGGCCAAGGTGTACACTTTTATATCAAAATGAAATGAGGAGCTGATATAGTCCAAATGTGTCTCATTGGGAGCTTCCAATTTCCCATGCCATGTGTTGTAACTGAATATGGGCAATAGTGAGGCTACAGAAGGCTTTAGCCAGATTGGGTTGCACCACTAGGACCTGTGGGCTGGACGCAGACCTTCAGGGCCCATGCTATCAAAGCCCTGCAAACCGGAACTGCAAAGGGAAATGCAGCTATGGGGACCTCTTTTGTTCACATCTGCTCAACAGCTTGAGCCTTGCTGGAGTGCAGGGAAGATCCCCTGGAAATTCTTGCTATCTGTGCCTGGCAATGGGGGCGAGTGGGAGGAAGGACAGACAACAGCCTGAGCTGATGCTGCACCCCATCGGGACGATGGCTTTCAAGAGAAAAGACAATGACAACTGTTTGGTACAGTTTGAGTTTTTCTCTTCCACAAGAGAAATACAAAAGCAATGAGTCCTTTTCTCTTTTAGAAAAACATCATTATTGATTGACGATTGATTGATTTTCGCAACGAAAGGGAAAAGGTAATGTGGGCAGCTCCATCATCTGCTGCCTAGGTTAGTCTAATCCGAATGCAGACAAAACTGTGTCCTTCTTTGCCTCCATTTCTGGAATTCACCCTGAAATCTGATTGTTCACAGGAATTGGACACAAAAGATATATTTAGTCATTGAGTCTATTGCCTCACTGCATATCTTCTCAAACATCTGGAAGGGAGAGAGTGTCCCTCCCCACCTCAGATGATGTAATTAAAGAACCCCGGATGTTTAAAGAGTCTTCCTACAACACCACAACAAATGTGTAAGTCTTTCATCACGTGGAGAGGTTGATAGGGCCTCATCCATTTGATCAGGCAGCTGACATCCCATGGGAAACATCTTGTGATCTGGTAAGAAAATCAGTGGCATCCCTTGTGTGCAAAAGAAATGATGGATTCTATGGTAGAATTGTCCAGACTCAGCGTTCTGTGGATGGAGACCTCTTCACCCTTTCAGGTGTGAGGATGGGGGAGTCTTTTTCCTCGGAAAGAATGCTATCTCCTTGAGGGCAGGCATTGTTTTTATATCTCTAGAACCTAGCATAATGACTGGCAGGCACATGGTGCCACTCAATAAACGGTCAGTGACTGATTTCCCTAGCTATGGCTCCAAGCTGGAAGGAGATCACATTGGGTACATCCCATTGTAACTACATGGTAGATATGCAGAAATCTGGGATTAGAAGCAAATAGGAGAAAGAGAATGGGCTGAGTCACATTTTCTAAGTTGTACCATTCTATCATTGGCCTCCACACACTCCCATTTTGGAGAACATGATGCTACATGGTAATGAATCTCGGAACACCACCCCCTCTGAAAATCAAGATTGTGGGTCAACCAAAGAGCACTGGAAAGACAAACGGAAGCTACCATTAAGCAGTTCGTTTGCTCATGATGACTTCCACAGTGGAAGCGCCACCCAAGATATAATGCGGGACACATATGGTCCAAGACGAAGGCATGCCAGTGCTGTTTCAAATAGAGGGGACAACAGACGGGTTGTCCAAGTGCTTCACTGATGCCCACGAAAAAGTCAGGAAAAAGACCCAGAAAGCTCTGCTGTGACGGGCAGGAAAACCTCTATGGAGAATTTATGGTAACACACATATAAATGTCACCAAGGATGAGAAAACAGGTAGGTTATCATCTGTGCCACTGGAGAGACTGCCACATGGACAGGATAGTGAATCAACTAACATATGGAAGTAAATCGTTTCTAAGGAGTCTCTCCTTGCCTTGTCTTGGGGAGGTGGGAAGGTGGTCTAGACTGGTGATTTCAATGGTACAGGCAGCTGCAGCTGAGGAAGCTCTCTCTACCAAGGAAGATCAGGCACTTCTCTATGACTAGCCATCTTACAGAGTTGCCTGAGGCCCAGGACAGATTAAAGGACTTGACTCTTGCTAGACAGCTGCCATTTGGCCATGGTCCCACAACCTGAAGGTGTCGGCAGAGGTAAGACTTGTCCCCAAATCTTCCTGACTCTAAAGCTAGACTTGTGTCCATTATCTAATTTTTTCTTTCAATAGAGTTTTAATCACTTATGACTTCCCCTCTCTAGGCCTCAGTTTCCTCACATGTCAAGAGAAGCTGGCTCCAAGGCCCCTTCTGGCTCTGTAACTGTGATCCTGTGATCACGTTGACTGCTCTTCCCTGAACTTGCCTTAATTCATCAATATCGCCCTCATGCCGACAGATCCAGAATCGGTCGAGCTTTCCACGGCTGCTTTCCTGCCAGGCATCAGCATCCCAGCTCAGAAACCTACTTTCTGTGGGACCATAGCACGCAAGTTACTTTTTAACCTCTTTGAGACTCTGTTTCTTCAGCTGTAAGATGGGGATAATACTACCTACAGTACTGATGTCATGAGATTGTCCTGAAAAGCAAATGAGATGCAAAGTCACGTAAAACTTGCGAAAGCTTAAAGTCTGAGGAGCAGGAGGAGGAGGGCAGGGTGGTGATGAAAAAGAAGAGAAGGAGGAAGAGGAGGAGAGATAAAGGAAGAAAAAGAGGAAAAATAATGAAGAAAAGGAGAAGAAAAAAGTAGATAATTTTTTTTTAAAAAAAAGAACAGAAGGAGGAGAAAGGAGAGGAGGAGACTGCAATGTTGTTTGTTTTTTTCTCTCCTATCATTATGACGGAGACAAGTATTCATGGTACAGCTAGAATCCATACTGGCTAAAGTGAGCCCTGAGGTATCGTGAAGCCTCCATGAAGAGTCACTGTGAATCCTCCATGAAGAATTGATGTCAAGAGCCCCTTAACTCACCTCCAAGGGCATAAGGGTTGGCAGTAGCTGGAAAAAATCAGTTAATAGACCCAACAGTTTCCAGAAAAAGAAAATCCCACAAAGGCACTGAAAATCAGCAGCATAGCCAGCTGGATTCTAGAGAGCCATGTAAGTGACTAGACATGTATTATTAAGGAACCATGGCAGCGGCAGTGAGAAGGCCAGAGCATGCTATGAGGTCTAGCAATCTGAGACCTAGACCAGATAAGACCCTGGGTCCAAAGACTCTGACCTGTGATCCAGAGGGGGATGCAGAGGGAAGAGAGTGGGAAGAAAGAGAATGACTATATAAAGAGAAAGATGAACAGGAGAGAGGGAAAGGCAGGGAAAGAGAGAAAGAGAAGGTGAGGGATGGGGAGGAGGAGAGGGATAGGCTTAGGAAGAGGGGAGAGCAGACGTCCACGGTTTATGTGAAAGTAGAAACTGAGATCGTTGCCTCAGAGCTCCATACAAAATGAAAGATGGTCGTGGGAGGGAGAGCAGTAATAGGTTGGGACTGAAGGTGATGCTTACTCTGACACTTGAAGGAGGCCAGGTATTTCCAGAAGTCAAGGTAAATGGGAGATCACGGGAAGCACAGAGAACAGTCTATTCAAACGCATACAAACGCAAGAGGGAGGGTCATGTTTGCAGAGCAATGAGTGGGCCAGGATGGTTGGGTGGCAGAGAGCAAGGAGGGAGGTACTACTGCTCCTACTATCCCAGGAACTGTTTACAATCATTGGTCCACAAATAATTTGTATTTGCTCGGTTTATATAGGAATATTTACTCATCTGTGGCCATGTTGTTTCCTCTCACTAAAGTCTAGTTTCACTGAGGGCAAGAACTGTTTCATTTCTGGCTGTCTTTGCATGCCCATTCCTCACACTGTTCCTGGCATACAATCAGTGTTTAATTAATGTTTGTTGAATGTTGATGGAATAAAGGGCTTTGGCTGGCTAACTCTGCACTCTTCTCTTTCTATATGTCTGCGTGGCTGCCTCTTTGTCAGTTTGTTTGCACATCCACTCGCGCCCTCTGACTCTTCCAGGACCAGACCCAGTGCCTCACACCCAATGCACTTCTTCGAGGTTAATTGACGAGGGCACTTCGAGCAGTTTCTATGTATCATGACCTGGCAAAGCTCATTAAGCACATTGTTCATTCCTCCAGATCACTCCTAGAGATGCTGAGGGCTGACCTGATACCGATCTAAGCATCATCCCAATGGACCACATTCTGCTGTAATTTATTACAACAGCCAAATTGAATCCACATGACAGTGCTCAGAGCCAATTTTCATTGAGTTGTCTTTTTTTCTCCCACAGAGATCTGTGGAGACATTATTTTCAGTGATTTATTCAATATCAGACATTGTATCTATTGAATTCCTTTCTTTAATCTTGAACCTCTACCTAGAAAACAGTAAAATTTTCCTGGCTTTATTTCTTCTTCCGATTCCACGTTGATCATGAAGGTAGAGTCAGTGACCTACACTGGCTTGCACAATTTTTCCAAGTCATGGTCTTCAGCATGTGGAATTCCAGTGGCTGGCTGCTACTGACACCGGCACCTACCTTCCTCCCAGATCCATTCTACATGTGGAAAAGGCAGAACCAGGTGCGCTCACTCAGGCCATATCTATCACGTCCCAGAAATGACAGAGAAGCAGCAAAGATCTATAAGGAAAACTGCCAGAAGAAAACTGGTGGGGTCAGTTGGCATCTCTCGCCCTCATGTGCAACCCCTGCTTCTACAAGATATTTTTCTGAGCTGAGTTGAGCCCAAAGATGACGAAGGCATGGGCTCTGTTTCGTGTACCAATGGCTGTGGAGGGTTTCTGGGACACAATCTTCTGATCTTCTCCTCCTCCTTCTTTCTGTGGTCTGGATAAATCCAAGTCAATGCGCCAGTTGAAAGCTGAATGTGAGGTAGTTCCCCAACTACCAGGACGCTTAATTCCCTCTCTGCTGGTTTCCTCTGTCTTTACCCTCCATGGAGACCGAAAAGCAAAGGAAGATGTTTAGTTTGAAATCCAGGAGAAGAAGCTTGTGGGACTAACTTGAACAAATACACACCATGGCACAAAACACACAACAAACGCTTGAACAACATAAGGAATTGAAACACCCAACACAAAGATCACAACCACAGTCCCCCAGGAATGGTTCTGCAGAGTTTAGATTTAAGCACAGCAAAACGACGTCGATTTCCCTGTGAGAATTACAATGCTTATTTCTAACTCTATTTCGGTGATTTAAGCCCAAGTCACTATAAACAGTGCAAATATATAAATTATCTTGGGTGTTTAACCTAGTTCTCTAACTAGGGCACAGAGCTGATGCCTGTAAAAATATTTAAAATGGGAGGTTTAAGTGATGGCAAAGTAAAGCTGGACAACTGACATACTCATGCCTTCCTGCCTTAGAAAAGCTACCAAACAAAATGAGCGAAGCACCGTTTCGTATTATTTATATCGTCTTAAAATCACATGACATTTATCTGCCATTTACATTATAAACTAAAGACACATTTTAAATGAGTCCTACTTCTCATGGTTAAATATTTACATATTTTGATCCTTGGAGTAGCTAATAAAAATGGATAAGTATTTTGTAGGGGTCCAATACATTCTATTTCTGAGGGCTCATAACCCATCATAAATAAAGCATGACCATTTTAAGGAGGCATATGATGCCTTCTTCTCAGAGCTTATACTTAAAAATCATAACTCACCATAAGAAAAAGTACTATGGGACCCTGAAAATATGCCCCAAACACTGATGGATCTGAGAGCTTGTCAATGTAGGCATTCTCTTCAAAGATGCAGGGCACAAGCCATTCAAGCCCACCCATCCTGCGCCCCTCTGGTCCACATCGTCCCGTAAACTCACCACCAGCAGGTCACCCGACGTGCCAGGAGCTGTCCTCGTGTTCTCTCCTCATTGCATGGATACCACCAACGGAGCCCACAAGCTGTCCATCGATTGCTCCTTGCTCTTCTTATGGATAATCATGAGTCTTCGGAAGCACAAGAAGCATTCTGCTCCAGACTCATGGTGACGAGCTTCAGGGCTTTATTGAGCATGCAGGCTCGCCTAGCTGCCAGCCGTTGGCGCCCCTCCCCACACCACATGCCGCTTCATTCCACCCTGTCTCTGGTCACACGTGGCCTCCCTGCTGGCTGCCAGTCCTTTGCACATACATGTCCTTAACTGAAAGGGGAGCTGGATGAGAGAGCCCGGGTGGGTTTGCCGAAGCCTGCTGCTGTTCAAAAACAGATAGAAGCCCCAGCTTGGCTCATTTTGGGGGAAGAGGGGGAGGAGGCGGGGCAGTGAGGTGGCACAGTGGATAGAGCTCTGGCTTTGGAGTCACGAGGACCTGAGTTCAAATCCGTCCTCAGATACGTGATACTTACTGTGTGACCTTGGGCAAGTCACTCAACCCTGACTGCCTCACAAAAGAAAAGGAGGAGGAGGCAATTAGCAGGCAGTATCTACTGTAGGCCAGGGGCTGTGGTAGATATTAGGGACTTAACTGTAAAAATATTTAAATGATAACAAATATACATACATAAACAAAATAGAAAAATGATCCTTTAGAAGGAAACAACATGTGAAATATAAGCATATACAAAATAGATGGGAGGTCCTAGGGCACGAGGAAAGAGCTTGTGGAGTTCTGCCAGCAGTTTGGGAATCTGAGGTGCAAAGAAGAGATTAGGAGCGAAAGCATTCCAGGCATGAAGAAAGCCCGCATTCCCATTCTCTGGCTTCTGGCAGAGCAATGCTTCCTGCATCACTCCTCCAGGAGGGAACGGACGCTGCCTTCTCTACTGTCTACATCCCAATGCAGGACGGCTTCCACAAAATCAGGAAAGAAGATGCTGATGGTAGCAAGGAAGTCGTCCCAGCTGGGAGATTTGGTGTGGTGCCTTCTGCCTTCTTCCTGGTCTAACCATCATCCTGCACCAGCCTGGGCATCCCCAACCCGATCTCTGCCAGTCAGGGGTGCCTGTAGGCATCTCCTAGAGACATTTCCCCACTGGAGAGAACCCTGGCTCCAGAGTCAGCAAGGGACCAAGGTTTGAATCCAGTCTCTGACCAGAATTACTTGTGTGACCTTGGCCCAGTCAAGTAGCTTCCCTGGGCCTCAGTTTTCCTCACCTGTACAACAAGGGGCTCAGGCTAGGTGCCCTCAGAGGCTTTTTTCTGGCTGGGGTCCCACAATTTAACTTTAAAATGTTCCATTCCACATGTCGCAGGTTAAGAATCAAATACCACCCCATCCCTCCCCCAATGTCACATACTCCCTAAATCTCACAGATTTAGAGCCAGAAAGACACTCCTCATATTACAGGTGAGTAAACTGAGGCGGGGGGGTGAAGACATGTGCCCAGAGTCACTCTGGCAGGACACAATAGAAGCGGGGTTTGAACCCCGTTCTTCTGACTTCAGAAGCAGTGTGGTGCTGACCCTCCTGGTCTATCACCTCTAGTCATCCGTGAGAAGAGCACCCCCCGGTCCAGAGCCCACTCTTCCCACGGCATGGTGGGAGCACGTCTGAGCCCAAAGGCAGCAGGGCCTCCACAGAAGCCAGCCTTGTTCCAATGCATGAAGTATTTACCATCTATAAAATATGAAAATTCACCATAAAGGCTGTTAGACATTAGACTTGCCTGAGGCCTGTTGGAACTTGCAACAGAGACAGTCACATATGAAACCTAAATAAACACTGGCTGCATGTTGAATATTCATTAGACATGGGCACTTTCCATAAAAAAATCCACCAGCCAGCTAACTCCCCTCCCTCAACCCAGTAGGCATGTGCTGAGCCAGCCCGAAAATGCCCAGGCCTGATCCAGGCTCACAGTGGGCAGCACCTCACACCCAGGCCTGATCTGGGCTCATAGCGGGCAGTGTCTTACACCCAGCTGCCAATCCTCCAGTACCTGCACCTGTGTCTAGAGCAAACAGGCTCAATGCCATCCCCAACAAGAGAAAGGAATAGCAGCAACTTCACAATAATAATATAAATACAGTGCTTTACACAACCAAACAGCCAATGCTTATTAAATCAACTGAGGCAGAGAATCCATGGGACAAAAATTAAACAGAAAAACCAACCCTGCCTTCTCTTCATCACCAGATGCATTGATGAGGCCCTAAATCTAGAAGCTCATCATGGGTAAGAAGGTGAAGGATACAAGACACCTGTGGGAGGTAAGCTCCCTGAGGGCAGGGTCTGGTTCATTTTTTTGTCTTTGCATCTCCAGGGGAGGGCAAGGAGGGAGAGAAAGAGGGGAGTGAGGGAGCAAGGGAGAGAGGAAGGAAGCAAGTAAGGGAAGGGAAAAGGAGGGCGGATTTATGAAGTACCTATTACGTACCGAGCACAGTACTGAGAGCTCTACAAATAGTATCTCATTGATCTTCATAACAACCTGAGGAGCTGGTTGTTTTATTATACCCATTTTACAGTTGAAGAACTGGTGACTTGCCCAAGGTCACTGCTAGTAAGTGTCTAAGGAAGGAAAAGGAAAGGGAAGAGAAGAGAATAGAGAAGGAAAAATGATGATGATGTGACTATCCTACTGACCTTTTACAGCCCTTACATACATGTTCTTACCTGATCTTCATAATAATCCGTTTGTGGCAGGTAATGCAAATATCATTACCTCCTCAGAACTTGGGAGGTGGAAGGGCTCTTCGGGACCACTGAATCCAACCCATAAACAAAAGGAATTCCTATTCTAACGCAACATGCCCATGGTCCTCCAACCTCCACTGGAAGACCACCACGGAGGGGGAACCGACCAGCTCTCAAAGCAGCCCGTTCTATTTGAGGACGTCTCTCATTTCTAGGAAGTTTTTTTTTCCTGACATCAAACCTAAATTAATCTCTTTGTAACTTCCTCCCATCCAGCCCCGTGGGGACAAATGGAACAAGGTGAATGCCTCCTCCAAATGCCAGCCCTTAGGATCCTCAGAGACATTGTCACGGCCACAGACCCTCCCTTTCTCTTCTCCAGGCTCAGCCCCCCTCCCCCAGTCCTTTCCACTTCTCATATGACACGGACTCCAGATCCTTCTCCATCCTGGTTGTGCTCCTCCTAACACTCTCCTTGTCCTGACTTCACCATATAGCCCAGAATACAATAATCCAGGTGAAGTCTGATAAAGGCGGAGGACAGAGGCTCTCATCTCCCTATTCTGGGAAGCTGCGACCATTTTAGTGCTGACTAACTCATCACACTGCCGCCTCACCTGCATTTTACAGATCAGGAAACTGAGGCCATACAACTAGTTAATGTCAGAGGCAGGTTCTGAAGTCAGGTCTTCCCGACTCTAAGTCAGGCACTCTATTCACTCTGCCTAAGTAAATGCCTCTAGTCTAACCAACATTAATGCATAACCATTTTAAACGAGCAGATGTGTCTTTTATCTGTCTGCTCACAAGACAAGCAGACTGAGCATCTTATCCAAACTCCTAAGGATCTGACTCCTCATGCATATATATATATATATATATATGTGTGTGTGTGTGTGTAGGTGTATAAATATATATATATATATATATATATATATATATATATATATATGTATGTATATATCTCACCGTTCAGGTTCTCTGTTAAGGCACACCATAGTTGGAGTCAGCCAGAGGTGGGGGAGAAGCTCTGTATCCTAAGCCACTCCATTTTTTGCTGGCTCCTTGAGGAAAGGCTTTGTTTGATTTTTGTCTTGGATCCCAGCATTTAGCACCATGAATGGCACACAGTGGATGATTTAGAAGTACTGGTTGAATGGAAATGAACTGAACCTCTTCAACTAACTCATGCGTGAGAAGAAGAAAGAAGAAGGATATGTGTCCTGCTCAGGTTTCAGATACAGGTACAAGGGAAGGGGCTAATAATATTTTTATCAACAGGAAAACTGAGAGTGAATGAATGCATGAATGAATAAATGAATTAGTTAATCACAAATGTATTAAGTGCTTGCTACATTTCAAGCATTATGCTAAGCTCTGTGAATACAGATACCAAAAAAAGTGCAACCAGGTACTACCCTTAGGAAGCTTACATTCTAATAAGGGGATAGCCAGGGAAGAATATTTTGGTCTGGGAAGTCACAGGGATGGTGCGTGGAACCAAAGGACAGTCCATTTCCAGAAATGGACAGTCCTTTCCCAAAGTGATGGCAGTGATGAGATGATTACAGTCCCGAGGTCAAGAGGTCCAATAGTGGAGTGGGAGCAGGAAGGTCCATGAACTGGCCTGAATTGTCTCATGGTGTTTAGAGGTAAGCAGCTTAGTTTCTCCCAGAGTTCCAGGTTGATGGGGCTGATAGCAGCAGCAGAAACAAAAGCAGAAACATCAGGGCAAAAAATGGCTGGGAAGAGGGAGGAGATGAAAATCAGTTGAAGGAAGCAGGGAAGCCTCCCTGGAGGAAAAAATACCTGAGCTGCAACTGGAAGGAAGATGAGGATTCTGTCAGGCAGAAGGAAGGAGTCAGTGCCTTCTGGGCACAGATCGGTTCTGGCAAAAGCACAAAAAAGGAGAATGGGGCATCAAGTCTGGGAGTCCAGTTTGGCCCAAATGTTGAGCCCAGGTAGAGAAGGAAGATGAAGTATAGCTAGAAAGTACACTGGAAGGCAGAGCGAGGAGAGCTGTAAAGACCAGGGCAGGGGAGAATATTATCTTAATGGAGAAAAATGGGCTCACGAATGGCTGGATAAGTCAACTAACTCTAGTCGCCTATTTTTCACAGGCTGAGTTCCAACCGTGGGTGGCACAATTCCAGCCAGATTAACAGCCATGTATTCTAGAGGGCACAGATACTCCCAGGGAGTATTTGGAGGGTTCAACCCAATTAGCACCAAAGCCCTTGGCACCAACTTCGTGCCAAGAGAAAGATATCCAGGCACTAAAACGAAATGGATTCCAACTTCTGCCATTTAACAAAGTGCTGCCACAAACAGACACATGCACAGACAGGTCAATCCGATTCACTTCACAAGCATCTGAATACCTACTGTGAGCCAGGCACTGAAGACACGAAGACAAAACCAAAAGTGCCCTGCCTGGCCCTGCCCTCAAAAAACTTACACTTCACTAAGGGAAAATAACATGTACACAAATAGATAAATAAAAACCTATTAATTATTGGCACTTTCCCTACTACCTACAAGCATGCCTACATCTCTTCCAGGCTTTACAATTAAAAAAAAAATCACTTGGCCCTACCATATCTTCAAGCTATAATCTCCTATTTCTCCTCCTTTTCTTAGCCAGACTCGCTGAAGGCATCCATACTTCTTGCCTCAAATCTCATTACTCCACTAAAACTCCCTCCAAAATTACCGATGATCTCCTGATTGTCAAACGTGACCATCTTTTCTCAGTTCCCAGTCTTCTGGACCTGTCTGTGCTATCTGACACCACTGACCACCCTCTCCTCCTGCATACTCTCTTTTCCCTTGCTTTCCAGGACACTGATCTCCTTAAGGTCAGGGATTCTTAACCCAGGATCCACAACGTTATTTTAAAAAACATTTTGATTACTGTATTTCACTACAGTTGGTTTTCTTTGTAACTCTACGCATTTTATTCTATGAACTTAAAAATAGGAGTTTGAGAAAAGTTCTATAGGTTTCACAAGATTGCCAAAGGTTTCCATGACCCAAAAGAATATTTTCTCTAGGTCCTCTTCATTTCTTTCCTACTGGCCCTCCTATGTCTCCTTGGCTGGCTCGCCATCCATGCCTTGCCCGACTGGGGTATTTTCAAGGCTCTGTCCTATGAAGTGAGCAGGGATTCTGTCATCTCTCCCTCTCCTTCTCCCCTTCTCTTCTCCCCCTCATTCTTCTTCCTCCTCTCCCCTCCCCTCATCTTCAACAATTCTCATGTATTTCACCACCAAGTCTAAGCAGAAGAGTCTGGATCCAAATAGCCAGCCTTAGTTTTTATCCCAAATGCTAGCCTACATCACCAACTGCCAATTAGGCATTTCACACTGTATCTCAAACTGCATGTATCCAAAATAAAAATCATTACCTTTCCCACCAAACTTATCCTGAACTGTATCTTCACTGCTGTTTCTATCACAGACACCATCATCATTCTACTCACTCAGGTCCAGAAACTCGGGGTTACCCTCAATTCCTTCCTCATCCTGATTGATTTGTCAAGCCTTGTAAACTGCCCTCAACATCATTCCTGGGGCCTATTCTCTTCTTTCTCCACACATAATCCCCACCTGAGATTGCTGCTCAGGGATGATGAGATGATGGCTGACAATTAAAAGAGGCCAGAGCTGCCCCGGTACTGTCCGGCTTCTCTTCTCCACCACGAAGAATGACGTTTGGGACAGAAAGGATGAAGGAAGTTGGCAAATAAGGAACCAAGGCCCATGATGAGTAACAAAAGAGTAGGGGAATAATGAGCTTCCGAGGATGAATTCATCACTTGACTCACATCCTTGAATAGCGAAAGCCCTGGCCAAGGTGTGATGGCTGAACCACTCTTAGTAACAGGCCCTCCTGCTTGACCGAATCCTCATCTTCCTTCCAGTTGCAGCTCAGGTATTCTTTCCTCCAGGGAGGCTTCCCTGCTTCCTTCAATTGATTTTCGTCTCCTCCCTCTCCCACCCAGCCAACAAGGCTGGAGAAGGGTAAATGCCTTAATTTTCCAAAAAGTGAAGAGGATGGCAAAGGCAAACTAGAGCTCAGTGTGTTTGAGTTTTATTCCTGGGGAAGTTCTATAATTTATTATTAGAGAGATGCATAAGAATGTGGTAGGGGGGAGGGGGGTTAAGCCAGTAAGGCTTCTTCACCAAGAACAGGTCATACCAGGCTAGCCTGATTACCTTTTTTGACGAGGTAACTGGACCAGATCAGAATGCCACACCTAGGCTTGAGCCAAGCACTTGGTAGAGTGCCTGAGGGCTGGGGCTCTCTCACTTTTTGTCTTTTTATCCCCAGTGCTTAGCACAGTGTTGGCACACAGTAAGTGCTTAATAAATGCTTATTGGTTGGTTGATAAAGCATCCCTTGTAATTCTTACAGAAAAGATGGACAGATATGGGTGAGATATAAGTCCAATTAGACAGATTCAGAAATCACTGGATGGTCAGGCTTCAGGGTTCATTATAACCTGGGAGGAGGCCGCTGGTGGAGTACCCAGGAATGGATGCTAGGACCTGGATTGTTTCACATTTTCTGTGGGAGAATGCCTCGGATAAAGGCCTAAGGAGTAAACTTCCATATCAAGTTTTCAGACATCACAAAGCTGAGGACACCAAGACATTGGATGACATGCTAAGAATCCAACGAGATCCCAAAAGACTAAACATTACATTGACTCAAACGAGATTTAATTTAATAGGGGAAAATGCAATCTTAAACTTGGGTTCCAAAAATCGATTTCAGCAGTACCAGATGTATGAAAACGACCTGGGGGTTTCAATGGCCTGCAGACTCCATATGAATAACTTGTGTGACACAGTCGTCAAGGAGAGATAATGTGATCACACTAAGGGGAGCATGGCTTCCAAGAACAAGTCGGGGAAAGTAGATACCTGGTCCTCCGCCCTAGGCAGACTGCTGAAGAGCGCTGTGCTCAGTCCATGGCTCCACATTTTAGGAAGGAAATTGAGAGGCTGAAAAATGTCTAGAGGAGACGCTTAGAATGATAAAAGGCCTTGAATTCATCTCCTATGATGAGGAGTTGAAAGGAATGGGGATCTTTAGCCTGGAGAATAAAACACTTAGGAAGAACATCATAGCTGTCTCCACTCACTTAAAAGGCTGTAATGCAGAAAAGGGATAATTACATTCATCCAATTTGGCCCCAGAGGGCTAGGCTCCATTGCAGGCAAAAGTTTGGGGGGTGCTGCAAAGAGGTCAGTCTAGGCTTGACTTTAGGAAAAACTTCCTACCAATAAGAGAAAAGGATGGAATAAGCATTTATTATTCACCTCCTCTACATCGAGCACTGTGCTTCATGAATATTATCGCATTTGACCTTCTCAACAACCCTGGGAGGCAGATGCTATTATTATCTCCATTTTAGAGATGAAGAAACTGACTCAGACTAAATGACTCATCCTCGATCACATGGCTAGTAAGTTTCTGAATTCAGATTTGAACTCCGGTCTTCCTGACTCCAGGCTGGACTGCTTCTTGACTCCCAACTTCAGTGTGCTATCCACAAGTGGACCTCCAAGATGTGTCCAAGATGGGCTACTTGGACTTATTCGAATTATTGAGGTGCAGCCCCTTTGCCAAAAAGATGCTCCCAATCTGTGGAGTTTCTCGGGTATCAAGGCATCAAAAGGTCATATGTTAAAAGCTGGAACAGACTTCAAAGGCCATCCATCTAACCCAACCTCCTTATTTCACAGATGAGGAAACTGAGGCCCAGGAAAGTAAAGTGATCTGTCCAGGGTCACTCAGGTAGTAAGTGTCCGAGACAAATTTCAAACCCAGATGTTCTAACTCCTAGGCTAAGTCTTGCCTCTGACACCTACTATGTGAAACAAGTAAACACTCTCCCTCTCAGTACGCATAGGTCGCCCATCTGGTTCACTGAAACAAGTGCCCATGTCTATGAGTTCACAGATCCAGAATGTTGGGTCTTTTGTTAAATATTCTTTAGCTTCACAGATATAAAACATGAACCTGACCCCAGCTTCCAGACTCAGGCATGTTTTAATAAGGGACCATTCCTGCATTCAGCTGCAGCCTGGCCCTCTAAGGCTCCAAGAGCTGGCCTCTGTCTTGATGGAACTGGACCACATGTGCTCCAAAGCAACTGCTCCCCATCCCCCAAAGCTCGATGTGATCATGGCTTGATGACATTTCCTTCTCAAATGCAATTCCGCTATGGCACTTTATCAGTCCAGAGCCCCGAATTAGCCACGGAAAATAGAATTCAATCAGCTCCTACATGGGGAAATCTAGGTCCTCATCAACTATCCGTGTAGAGAAAAAAGCAAATCTCTACTGACCCACAGCCTCAGCCAGTAAGAACCCCTTACTATAAACGGATGATCAAACAGTGGGAAGTGACAGATTCAGAGTCCTGGGTGTGGGTTCCAATCCTGAGTCTGTAACTTACTGCCCAGCTGATGTTGGGCAAGTCACCCTTGGCCCCAGTTTCTTCATCTATACAAAGAAGGGTCTGGACCAGATGACATCTTTGGTCCTTTCTGGCTCTTGATCTGCAATCGTTTGGTTCCCTTCCCCAGCAAATTTCACAAATTTGGATTGTTGTACTTACCAACATGCTCAACCTAGATAATCCTCCCCCCCCAAGCCCTTCAGCTTAGGCCCCAAGGTGTGCTTCATGTGCCACTGCTAATGAAGAGTTTGGGGAGCATCCCAGCTAGACCTGCTGCCCAGGAATAGAACTGACCCATGCTGCTCCTGAAATTCTTAGGGATGTAGATTCCTCCAAAGTCTGAGCTGACAGATATGAGGTGTCGGGCTAGCCTTGCCAGGTTAAACACAGCTAGTAAAGCCTCGTGCCCCACTTTCCTGGCACTAGAAGGAAGCACCCGGGCCAGAGTTCCTGAGAGAAAGAAATATGGAGTCATCTGCCCCTCTGACATCAACATCAGCTTATTATCATTATTCCATGCCTGTACACCTTGATCCAAACCTCCTCCTCGAAAGCTGTTCCAAACCAATTCCTCCCCAGGGCAGCCAATTACGCTATTTTGGGGAGCTATTCAGATGTGGTACCTAACCAGTACAAGAAATCTGAGAGCACCCTACATAAAAGATGGGGCTTCATTCAGCCAGCATTCAAACTGTCATTGGTCCAGGTTTTGTGGGTTTCTTCAGGTCCCATACAACTCAAGCAGAGAGAGGCCTTAGAAATCACCAAGTCCAACTGCCTTTTTTTACCAAAAAGGAAACTGAGGAAACCCAGAAAATTGAAGTGGTTTCTCCAAGGACCCACAAATAATGAGAGCACCAGACATGGGATTTGAACCAGGTCTTCTGGCCCCAAAGTCAATGCTTTTCCCATGGCTCCACCCTGTCTAACTGCCCATGATAAACTGTTCATCTTGGTCTTGGCATTTACAATTCATGGTGCTCATGTGATGTCACTGGAGGGAGTAACTTTGGAACATTTTCCAGATGAAAAAACTGAGGTTAAGTAACATGGTCAAAGTCACATGTTAATTAAGTGATAAAGATGTCACTAAGCCCCAGACTTGAACCCTTCATTGGAATCCCTCAGCATTTATACCTTAAGAGCCCCAAGGGGGACACTGCCTACACAGTACCAGCCCATGTTGGCCAATAACATTTGCTAGTTTTAGTCACAAGAACACTCACTACTCCTGGTCACAAGAGACCTACGTCCCTCTACTACATATACTGGGGGTGTTAAGCTCTTGAGTCAAGGGCGAAAAAGAAAAGACAAGAATCCACCATACCAGATCCAGGCTGAGCAGGTGGAAAGGCTGGGGAATTAAGGTCATCCTTCCAGAGGATCTGAGTTGTGACAGAGTATGACCTTCTGTACTGCCCCTCACCTCCACCCCTTGCACAAAGACCATTGCAGCCTTCCCTCATAGCTCATATAAAGCAAAAACAAAACGAAACACCTAAGGTACCTACTGACTTTTGAAAAATACATTGCATCATTCATAATGGAAAACAGGCTTTTTCTATTATACTTACAAGTTTGTGGAGTTTTTTTTTACCATTTCAATTTATAAATTGAAATTGAAATATAAAATAAGCTATTAACACTGCTTTCTTTTTATTTTAAAACAACAAAGACTTGTGAAGTCTTAAAAGAAAAATTGGATTCAGAAAATATGAAGGTTCAATCATGTATAATGAGCAAAACCGTGGCAAATATGAAATCAAAGGATTGTGGGAAAAGCTGACTGTCATTACATGAAGTAATGCATCTCACTAATGAAACAGACCTTTTTGAAATAATGCAAGAGTAAAAGTCTCACAGATAAACTCAAACGATACAACAAAAAGATCCAGAGAACAGAGAAAAAGAGAAGGAAACTCCAATATGTAAAATGTGACTTCATTTGGCTACATAAAAAACTTCATATATAAAGTCAAAACATATCAGAGCCAATTTATTTGCCCCCGATTGATGGCTGACACGCACATCAAGTTCCACAGAATCATTATTTAAACACAGTGCTACAGAGGAAAGAGGGCAGGGTGGAGAGCTGGAGGACTGGGATTAGGTTCCCACCTCTGCCCTTCCTAGCTGTGGGACTCGCAAGTCGCCTCAGGACCCTGGGCCAGTTTCCACAACCGTAAAATGCGCAAGTCTTTAGGAGTTCTTCAAGGGGAGCCCACAAACTTCTCTTTAAAAACATGTCGATTACCGCACTTCCATATAATCAGTTTCCTTCATAATACAATGGGTTTTATTTGATGAATTTGAAGACATGATTCTGAGAAGGGGTCTATAGGCTGATCCCCCAGCCGGCTACCCAAGGGTGGTCCAGGACACACAGAAAACAAACCCTTGGACTAGATGATTTCTTGGGACCCTCCCTCCAAACTCTCAAAGTATAATCATATTCGTATTTTCTATGTAAATCACCGACACAGAAGACCTTTTTACAGGCAATAAATAAGCATTCCCTTCTGGTCCTGGAGTTTGCTAACAAACTCCCATATTACCTAGACAATCATTTGTAAACCACCACACTTGGCATAATTTATGTAAACTTTGTCTCAATGGCAGTCTCAATATACAAAGGAAACAGGGAAAGAAAGTCTTGGTAGTTTTTAAAATAAGAAGAAAGGAGTGTTAATAGCTTAGTTTATATTTCAATTTCAAATTATAAATTGAAATGGTTAAAAAAAACCTGTAAGTATAATAGAAAAGGCCTGTTTTCCATTACAAATGGTGAAATGTATTTTTCAAAAGTCAGTAGATACCCTAGATGTTTTGTTTCCTGTGGTGGTATTGGGGGGGGACCTTAAGAATCAACATTGAAGCAGCCAGTGTCACAGCAAGCTCCAATATGGTACCCCCAGTCTGAGCCATACCATGCAAAGTCAAAGGAAAAGAAAGTCAAAGGCAGGAAAGGATGAGTAGGTCCCTAATAAGATCCAGCCTGCATACCGACAGCAAGGATCACAGCTAGTATTTATATAGCACTTTGGGGATTTGCAAAGTGCTTTACAAATGTTTTCTCATTTTCTCTGTCATAACAACCCTGGGACATAGCTGCTATTATTTTGTGGGAGGTAGCTGCTATTATTTTATCTGTCTTACAGATGAGGAAATTGAGACAGACAAAGGTTAAGTGACTTGCCCAGGGTCTTATAGTCAGGGTCTGAGACTGGATTTGAACTCAGGTTTTCCTTAGACTCATAAATATCATGACATCCACTAGCCTTGGGGGTTGAGGAGTCCCCTGGGTAGGTACCTAATGGGTAATTAGTTGGACCTCGAACTCCTTAAACAGGAGTTCAAGAAACAGCCAGGATGTAAGAAAGAGACATACCAATAACTATTCTGTGAGCTGTGGGCCCTCTGGACCTTAAAACATCAATAAATCCTCAGGAGTGAGTATTTTTTAAATTGAAGTTTGATTATTTTCAAACGTACATCATGTTCTTCTGGAAATTAAGGAAAGGAAAGATTCAAGGATTTGGGTTCTGATCCACTCCTGAAACAAAGCACTATGGAGAAAACCTCTCTGCTCCCCCCTACCCACCCAAGCATGGAGGGAATAGAAGCATGTGGGCTTGGCAAGGAAGGACATCCGGCTCAAGTCTGGAAAAATGAGAGAGCGCTGAGATCCAGTTAAGGCAGACCATAAAACAACTGGGTGGCTCTCCCATAAGCACCAAGAACTGGGGGAATTTTAACCCCGACTTGATTGGATTAGATCATATCAGTGTAAGATGCCCAAATCTCTTTTCCATCCTTTCTGCGTTATTTGTGTCAAAGCCCAGGATTTATTTTGCAGCCACAAGTGTTGCCCCCAGGTTCTGCGATGGTGAAGTCATAAATTCACCAGGGTTTGATCGCTGGGTAATAAAAGTACGAGTTCAATGGAAAACAAAACAACGAAAACAATCGGGCAGGACTATAAAGACAAACAAGAAACTCAAGGTAAGCACGCACATTTCCCATTCTAAAATTTCAGAGGAAGAAATCTGATTTCTCCATCTGCTTGGCAAGAGCATCCCTTCACTCCCCCAATGGAGGCTCACCACTGGCTCGCCGATGCTACTCAGGGCCACCACCCTGCTGAGGCTCTCCACCCAAGGACAATCCCACAAGGGGCCCACCTTTTTCTGCAGCACGTTGATCTTCCTTTCCTTCACTTCCAGCATGTCCTTCATATCTCGGATCTCTCCGGCCAGCGTCCCTTTCTCTTCCGTGAGGTCCTGTAGCTGTTTGGTCTTTTTGTTGAGGAAAGATTCTTTCTCTTCCAGTCGTAATCTCAGGGCATCAACCTAAAAACAGAGGATTGAAAAAGGGACGGTGAAGATTTTAATAAAGATAACCTCGAGTCTATCCCAGTTTATCAGTCGTGAATTTGGACATAGGGACAACTTGAGATCAGCAGAGTTCAATTACTTGTTTATAGAAAGAAATTAGATACAGAGAATGACTGAGCTTGAAATGAGCCAAATTCTAACACAAGAAGGTAATAATAATAATAATAATTTTATATAGCTAGTACGATGTGCCGAGCACTGTGCTAAACGCCTTACAAATATTGTCTCCTTTGATGCTCACAACAGTCCTGTGAGGTAAATACTATTTGCTTTCCCCATTCTCCAGATGAGCAAACTGAGGCAATCAGGGGTTAAGTGCCATGATTTGAAATCAGGTCTTCCTAACTCCAGGTCTAACACTCTACCCACTGAACCACCTAGCTGAGAGAATAATGGCTGGTTGGTCCCTAAAAGGGACACCAGCATCAGTGCATCCTTGCTCAGGAGTACCTAAGCCCAACTTCTTTTCATGATCACTCATGTTAAAATAAAATCATGTGTTCTCACTCTACCTCCTAGCATACTTATGAAATACAGCAGGGAGGGGGGAAAAGGGGATTAAAGTCCTAGGTAATGTGACACAGTCAATTCAGATTGATGGACCGTCTAAAAGTTGTGCTCCTCTTGGCAGCTTCTTCCCTCTTTGTCTACCTTCCTGCTATCGTCGCTGCCAAAGGAGAAGAGAGCCATAGAGGATGCGTTCTGTTCTTTCACGGGTTGCCCAAAGGTTCTTGTTGTGGTGGTTATTGGTTTGTCCTTCATTCTCAGGAAGGACCAATGACATCAGGAGGGTGATGTCTTGACTTGCAAGCGAATTGGATTTAAGTGAGGGAGGGCTTTGCAAAGTCATCAGCCTCGCTCTCTTCTCTGGAGCCATCTGGGTCCAGTGACAAGATAGAGATCAGGAGGACTGGCAATGATGGCACAAAGTAGAAGACCTTGGCCATTTTAAGCTAAGGTCTTTCCCAGGTCTCAGTTTGTCTAAGGCAACACCCATTCAGTGTTTAAGGGCTAGGTAAGAATTGAGACATAAGATGACCTAGTTTTCCATCACAAAAGAATCAATCTGGGAGGGAAAGACCCTCTGGGTTTTGGGACCAGACAGAAAATGACTGCTATTTGCACTCACTCTGAGCCATGAAAACAAAAACCATGAGCAAGCCAGGCTTTGACTGGGACCTATTGTTGGCCAATCAGTGAAAACCAGTGATTTGGGTTTAAAGGCATAGCCAAGTGGTTCCATTTGAATCATGATGGGCTTTTTCAAAGCCTGCCTTTTCAGAGCTATATTTCCAGAAATCATTAATGAAACTACATGAGACAAAAGAGTCAATTGTCCCAGCCTTTAAAAAAAAAGAATAAATAAATAGGGAAGAAAAAAAAATCTAGCCCCCAAATCTTAAGATATCTTGTGAAGTATAAGCCATTGAAAATTATATTCCTCTGGACAGAGCACCCACATGTAAGGGTATGACTCCCCCCATGGACAGGAGGAGGGAGGAGGAGGAAGAAGCTGCTCAAAGATTATTTATGCACAGAATAGGTAGGCATGGGTAAGTTGACCACATGGCCCAAATAACTGGAGGCAGCCATTATACTGATGGGATCCAGACCAGTCTTAACCATATCACTCTGCTACTTAATACACTTCAGTGGCTCCCAATCACCTCTTCTGCTTGGCTTTTACACAACTTCACCTCCTGACTCTTCCTGCCTTTCCAGCTTCTTCTATGCTCCTCCTTCCACGGCCTCTCTGGCCCAGTCCACGTCCCACTCTCCATCTCCCATCTCTTGCCTTTGCCCTGGCTATCCCCCATGTCTACAATGCTCTTGCTCCCCACCTCCACTTCTTGGAATCCCAGGCTTCCTTCAAGACTCAGCTCCAGGACTGCCTTCCAGGAAGGTTTTTCTGATCTTCCCAACTATGAGTGCCCTCCCACCGAAAACCTCCTTCCATCACTCTTTAAACATTCTGTAAATATAAATGCATATATGAATATATAATTTGTATTTACATATGCATAGATATATGTAAATACTAATGTATAATATATATTATTCATAAATATGTAAATAATACACACATACACACACCCACACCATGTAAACTGTCTCCCTCATTGGAACGTAAGCTTCTTGAAGGCAGGGGCCACTTCATTTTGGTTCTGTATCCCCAGTGCTTCCACAGTGCCTGGCCAACAGTAGCCATCTGATCAATGCTTGTGGTACAGTAGCTACAGTATTGGATTGGGAATCAGGATTTGGAACCTGAGTTCAAATCTTTCCATAGACATTTACTAACTATATGGACAAATAACTTCCCATCACTGGGTCTCAGTTTCCTCATCGGTAAATGAGGCTGTTGGATTAGTTGGCCTCCAAGATTTCCTCCCAGGATTAGTAATGACTGAGTACTGGAAAGTAACAGAACACGTTCTTGTTGTTCAGTCATTCAGTCAGGTCCGACTCTTCATGAGCCCATGTGGGGTTTTCTTGGCAAAGATACTGGAGTGGTGCACCATTTCCTTCTCCAGTTCATTTTACAGGTGAGGAAGTTGAGGCAAACACAGTGAAGTGACTTGCCAGGGTCACACAATTAGGTAAGTATCTGATTCAGGATTTGAATTCAGTTCTTTATGACTCCAAGCCCAATACTCTATTCACTAGACCAACTAGCTACTTTGATATACAGGATCTCCCAAAGTCTTCGTTCAGTTTTAAGCTTTTCGATAGCTTAAAATTAAATTTTGTATTTAAAGTACAATAGCCAAGAATTGCACTAAGACTCTTGGGTGACCCTCTGTAAATCAGAGCTTCAGCCATCAGCCCATGCAGCTATTCTCACCACATTAAAGGCACAACGTTGCTGAGGCAAAATGGCCATTAGGCAAATAATCCTGGCTGCTCCTAACTACTCAGCCCTGATGTTTGACTCTGATGTCCTGGAAACCCTTTTTGGGTTTCACATTCAGTGTGACTGTCTATCCCCGCACCGGCAAGCCCGGAAGAAGTTTCACAGAAATTGCCCTGGTTCCTACCTTTGGGATTCTAGAATCCTTCTTTGAAAATCTGCTATTGGGCTGACATCGCTGAACCCCATCCCTCACCACTCTTGGCAACACCGTTTGGCAGAACGGGGAAAGCCTGGCCTCGAGTGGTTCTAAGGTTCAGGCACATTTTGAAGGAGCTCAGTGGTCCGGCCAAAGCTGGAGCTGGCAACGTCTGGAGCACAATCCAATCCTTGGCTACCTCAGTGAGAGAGGACTTCATACGCTGTAACTATTCCAGAAGAATTTATTAAGCCCACAAGTCAAGTGCTGGAGACACAGACAAAAATGAAACAGTGCCTGCCCTCGAGAAGCTTGCTTTCTACCTCACCAAGTTGGGGGACAATGAGCAAAGGCCCCTTTCCAACTCTGCTCCCAAGTGGTGCGATTCTGAGAACTGGTTGCTAAATTCCACTGATGAAGCCAAAAATTAAACACATTGAGAGGTAGCTTGGGTCATAGTAGAAAGACACTAGTTTCAAGGTCAGAGTACTAGGGTTCAATCCCAGCTGTGTGGCCCCGGGGAAGTGATTTCCCCTCTCTCTAAGCTGCAGTTTCTCCCTCTATAAAAAAAAAAAGCAGAGGTATTTGTGGGTAGATTAACTTCTGCTCTAAATTTGCTATCTGATCCAATGAGCCCCCTCTGCCCCCTTTCTTTTTTCATTTCAAGTATTTTGGTGCTCATAAGCAAGTCGCAAGGTAGGACTGCCTGGCAAATCCCAAGACAGAAGAGTCAGATGTCACAGGCAGACTGTCAAGGGGGTCAACGCTCAGCATGAGCTATAGAAATCCTAAAGCCAAATAAAACTCCATCATCCCCCAGGACAAAGGAATCAGGCAGCCCCTCACAGGCAAAGAGAAGAGGACCTGGGACAAGGAGGCACCAGAGGAAGGGAGGGGGAAGGAAAGGGAAGGGCAAGAGAAAAGAAGAGAAACAGGACAGGGAAAAGGAAGGGAACAGGAAAGGAAGACAAGAACCAGCCTCTCGCTGAATTGTATAAGACCATTCAATGTATGACTTGTCCTAGCTGGATAAGACCACAAAGTCACTCAATCCTTGTCCCCTCCCATCTTTCAGAAGAGAAAAGCAAGGCCTAGGGAGGAAAAGAAACTTATCTAAGGTCACAGAAACTGGAAGTAAATAACAGAGCCATGATTCAAGCCCAGATCTCCAGGGCCTTTTCCCAGTGCACCTTCCGTACCGTGCCTCTGACAATTCACTGTATGTGAGCAAGCAGGCAAGCATCTGTTCACTAAGTGACTTCCCTAATCTGGAGAAGAAACAGCTGGATGTATGTACATACATATATACATACGTACTGCTCTGTACTACTACTGCTGCTGCTGCTATTACTACTATATGTAAAAATAGTATTTTATTTATTTAATGATTTATTAAATATGCATTAAAAACCTACCATTATTAAACCTAGAATTCATTGTATGATATATGCTATTTTTTTGAAATTTAAATATTAAATATTAGTTATTTTAAGAGTAAATGTAAATAGGTATGAACAACACATAAACTAGCATTTATGGGACATGGAACATGAAGTGATTCACAACTGTCATGTCATTTAATCCACACAACTGGTATCATTACTATTTACAAGTCCCTCCACATGCACGCACACACACACACACACACACACACACACACACACACACACACAACACAGAGGTCTGACCATGCATAAATCCTGAGACAGAATAAAGCATCATTGTGCCCTGGGAGCTGCCCAGGTATTGCTCTATGCCCTGGGGGAAGGTTAAAATTACAAATCAAAGGTGAGGATTCTGGCCTCAAGGAGCTCCCTGTTGGAACGTTGGGAGAGACCACGTCTGGGGACACAGAGCAAGAACCAGATCCGTGGACGGCACTGTGGAGTGGAGTAAGTCAGTGGGTATGTACTAAGGGCCAGCGCGGCCACCATATAGAAGCATTGATCTTGAGAGGCCACAAAGGCGAAACCATTGGATGCCAAAGGGCAGGACTCTTTCTCTATCAGGGACTTCCTGGCTCTGACTTTTCCAGCATCCAGGCTGACAATCTAACCTCAGTGGCCAGGCTATGACCTCAGGAGAAGCTGATGAGAAGGAAATAGGACTGTGCTGACCTTGGACCTGACTGCCTCCCCTTCACCACTTGAGAAGGGGAAAGGTACTTGGGGAGGGTGTCTGCGTGTGAATGAATAACCGGGCTTTATGGATGTCATCCTGGACAGACTAGATTGGAAGATGGAGTAGGCCAGGCATGAGGTACAAGTGAGAGGGAACTCCCAGAGCATTCAGACTGAGAGGGAGGCCTCCAGCGGGGTGGGTGATCCACTATGGTGGATTCATGAAAGGGCCTGGATCATGATCACAGCAGACAAGAAGACGTGATTTGTGTTACTGGAGGAAGGGCTCATACCTCAAGGAAAGGCGGCATCATGGAAACAGCACTAGACATGGTAGCAGAAAGACCTGGATTCAAATCCAGCCTCAAAGATTTACAAATGAAGTGACCTTGGGTAAGTCACTTGGCCTTTCTCAAGCTCAACCACACAAGTTTTCTCAACTGAAAAATAGGAATGACAACAGCACCTATCTCACAGATTTGTTGAAGGATAATACCCAGCATTTATATAATTTACATGTTACTTCATAAGATCTTTACAATAACCCTGGGAGGTAGGTGTCATTATCCCCACTTTACAGAAGAAACTGAGGCTGGGAGAGGTTAACTGACTTGCCCAGCTGGTAAGTTTATGAGGCTCTTCTTGCCTCAAATGCTAACACTCCATACACCACCATACCACTCAGCTGCCTAGAAAAAAACCTGAAAGTACTATCTATACACGTCAGTCGTTGCCATCGTTGAAGAAATCATGGCTCTACCAAAGTATTTCAAGTCTGCCAACTTCTTGACTGACATTTATATCATTAGATCTTCATGCC
The DNA here is from genome assembly GCF_003287225.1 of Phascolarctos cinereus. Classification (NCBI taxonomy): domain Eukaryota; kingdom Metazoa; phylum Chordata; class Mammalia; order Diprotodontia; family Phascolarctidae; genus Phascolarctos; species Phascolarctos cinereus. The sequence continues at coordinate 13,658,253 of NW_027555847.1, forward strand.
ATCTCTCAAAGAAAAGGAGTTTGGGCATTCATAGCCCCACTTTCCAGCTCATGGAGACCCCTCTCCGCTCTCAAGTCTATGCTCACCAAGACAGCTTAGCAGGGTGCTTGGTACACAGTTGGTGCTTAACAAATGCATACAGGAAGAGCTTAATAAGTGCTGGTTTCCTTCCTTCTCCCCTTTCTCCCTCCCCATGAACATCTGACTTTGCACGGCCATGGCAATGAGGGCAAAGTTTAACTATGTCCTTGTGCCCCGTGGAAGGCATGCCCCTGAGCTGTTTCCAGTAGTCCGCTGGATTCCACAGGGTCCCTAAAGTTCCTGTCACAGTCGTCTCTATGATTTGCAGTTGTCCAGGGCAGAGTTAGGAACCTGTATCAAGCCCTCATTTCAGTACCACAGTCTAGCTAGTAACTCTAGTCCAAAAAGAACTGCCTCATCTCCAAAGAGAGAAGAACATGGATTACCTCCCGTAGGAGAGGTAATAAGGTGCATTGGGCAGAATTCTGATGTAGAGCAGAAGGAAAGATCAACGAAACGCATCTATCAATCAATCAACAAACATTCCTCGAGCACCTACTCTGCACCAGGTGCCGTGCTAGGCACTCATGGATACAGAGACAAAGAATGAGAATGCCTGCTCTCAGCGAGCTTACTTGACTCAGTCCCTCCCTGCCAGACGTGCTCTCCCCACCACAGCCACATCTTCCAGAGTTGGGGAAAGATAAAAAGCGAGGCAGGCCAGGGCAGTGATTCCCCAATGTGTCATAAAGGCTGAGAAGCAGAGATGGCCGGGATCCACAGCCCATTCACCGCGCCCAGGCTCGATGGGCCAACCCGGACGAGGGCACCCCCAATGGGAATACGTGCCAGGTGAGTTCTCACATTGGGAGAGCGTGTTTTTCACATACAGGAAAGCATGCGCTCAGCTTCAAAGGAATCTGAGCAGAGGCCCATCAATCATGTCCTCTCTATCTTTGGCGTCTCGTTCAACTCCTGAAATCACTAACCAAACCTGGAGTTTTTAAATCAAGACACAACTGGGGCCCTGAACCACATCCAGCTTTTGACTGATGCTAGCCTGGTTTGCAGTAAGCAAAGATGACATCATTTCTGCCGTCAGATTTGAACTTCCAGATGGTGTGAAACCGCAGGCAGACAAACGGGCCTTCTGGTTTGGGGGAGCTGAGAAGCCAAGGGACGAGAAGACGGGCAGAGACATTGTGGGAGCGAGCACCGTGGAGCTGATCCACCCAGGACAAGTTCTACCACCAATTACTTTAGATCAGCTCCGAACTAACAAAAATCTCTGCCACTAACCTTCTCTGTTTTCTAGAGCGTATGTTAAAAAATAATCAGAAAGAGGAGAACAAGTCTGGATTATATTTCAGCATCAGGTAGATGTAAAAAAGTTTAAAAATATGTATTTTGGTCTCTGAGCTCTTTTCTCTTCGACTTTTCACTCAACACCACATAATTTTAAGCGTCCTTGACTCTTGCTCAAACTTTGGCAGCCCACTGACTAATAAAACCTGGCAAACTCAAGAGTACCATCATTCTTTGGAATAACAAAAGGAGAAGTCAGACCTCTCCCTATCACACAGACACGTAACCAAGTTTTCCATTCTCCTATCTCATTTTTCTCTTCCCATGCAGGTCTTTTACAAAAGACCTGAACGTGTAGTATTCTACCTGGCAGCGGAGAACACATTGCTAGCGTGATGCTTTGAAAAGAAAGGGAGAAGTCCGTGAAATTGGCCCAAATTGCCAAAGTTGGAGCGATGCGCCATTAATCTTCATGTCAGCACCCAGGACTTCGGTCCAATTCCAACGGTGAGCAGTATTTTCTGAGGTTCTTTGCTAACACAGTGTGACCTTTTGCAGGATGTCTTGGGGATGTTGGGGGGGGAGTTGAAAATTAGTTTCTAGGGCTGAGATGGACTCCTTAGCAACTCAAACACAAGTTGATGCTCTAGAAAACATGAAAAAGGTATGGATGTCTGGCCTCAGAGCAGGGAAGAATTCCATTTAGAAGAAGTGTTGTATAGTAGGTAGTGTTGATATTAGGGTCAGAAAGAGCCCGGACAATTACAACATGGCCCTGGGAAGGTCACTTCATATCCCTGGGCCTGCCTCAGTTTCTTCCTCTCTAAAATGAGAGCATTGGACTTGACCTCGAAGGTCCTCCCACCTCTAGGTCCATGACCCCAGGATCCTCTAAGAGAATATGACCTTTCACACCCACATCATCTAGTGTCATGACCTATTTGTTTTTTAACAGGCAAAATCCTGCCGATTTTACAGCAACCGCCCAGAATTTTGAAGTCCCAGGAAAAAAAATTGTTAAAATCTTCCCAGTCTGGTCTCCTTCACTCAATGCCACACTTTCTGCTTTCTTCAAAAACTGCAGTGGAGTACATAAAAGTTTTTAATTGCTTTAACCGAAATTGGAAAGAAAAGTCCACTTCTGCCTTGAGTATACACAAAATATTCAAAGAGAGAGAAATAGCTTGGCTAGAATCAAGAATCATCTGTAGTGACATCAAATGGTGGATTCTTTGATGTTGGGGAGCAAAGTCAAGACCCTTAGCATTGACTTGAATTTGCATCACCTCCATGGCCTAGAGGATCTGGGTCTGCAGAGGGCTTTGCTGCTGGGATAGGGAAGCAGGGGCTAATTGGGGGACCCAGAGTCTATGGCTCATTGAGATATCTGAATGATGCCAGAAAATAGAAATGGGCTATCTCAGACTCTGAGCAATATTTTTTGTAACCAAACTTACAGGAGAAGGCTAGCCTCAGTATTTCTAGTTAGTGAGCTGCCCAAGATGAGGGCTGGGGCCTCCATGTTGTTTGTGCTTTTGAAGTCACAGGACCAAAGAGTGACATAGCTTAAGGTAGAAAGGAGGAGTACGGATCTGGAGTCAAACACTTGGGCTTGGGTCCCTCATCTCCATACACATGCTAGGTGAGTTTGAGCAAATCACTTGGTGATTCTGAGCCTCGGTCTCCTCTTCTCTAAAATGAGGATGAGAATAATTGTACTATCTGGGAGGGAGGAAGAAATAGCAGAAAGAGTGAAGAACAAGAACTCATGAGCTCTGAGTTCAGATTCTGATTCTGTACTTTACTATCTATGGAATCTTGGGCAAGTCACTTAACATTCTGGGCCTCAGTTTCTTCATCTGTAAAATGAGGGGATTAGACCAGAGGGCCTCTGATTTCCCTTTCTGCTCTATACTTATGATCTATGAAGCCATTCAACCTGTGTGGGCCTCAGTTTCCTCAACTGTAAAGAGAGGGATCCAGACCAGATGCCCACTGAGTTCCCCTTCAGTTCTGCATCTATAATCCAATCATCTTGCCCATTTCAATGGGGCTGTTATGAGGCCCACATGAAATGACAGCTGTAATTTTATGTAATTTAATGTAATTTTAAATGCCACGTGCCAGACAAATGTTATTGATGCAGCTCATTGTCACTACTGTTATTTGAATTGTCTCATATTCCCTTTCTTCTGACAGAATCCTGAGAGCCGTGTGTTATAGCGGCCAGGGGGCTCTCCTTGAAGGCAGGAGGACCTAGCTGGGAGACCTTTTTCTGACTGCCTTTTTCCCAGCTTACTAAGACTGTATGCTACAAACTGTTTTCCCACCTGCTTTTGGAGAAGGAAATCTCCAACCTGGGAATTCCCTATAACAGTGAAATCACAAGTCTGGATAATCAATCAATCAATATTTATTAAGTGGCACCTACTATGGGCCAGGTACTGTGCTAAGCACCGAAGGTACAAAAACAAACAAAAGATAATCCATGCCCTCAAAGAGGTCTAATGGACAGCCACTAAAAAGGGGAAAAAACAGGATCAGACTAATAGGGTTGGAAAGAACCTTAGAAAGAATTCATATGGGTAAACTGAGGGACAGAGACAGTGCGACTTTGGCAAGGTCATACAGGGAGTTAATAGCAGGCCCTTTTCTCCCATGTGCTGAGCTCAGGAGTCAGGCCCCTAAGACAGAGACTACAGGAAGTGCCCTGGCTGCCAGGACTCCAGCCAGCATGAGCCACGGGAAGTCTGCCTTGGTTTGTGAGCTCTGGCCTGTGCCGGGCCACTTTCTTGATGGAAAAACACTCAACATTCTCAAGACTCATTTAAGAGCCATTTCACATAAAATCTGCCACTGATGAGAGCTTCTAGTTGAAAAACAGTCGTTATCAGCAATCCCACCCCGAAAATGAATCCAGAAGCTACAAAGGATGTCTCCCACCCCTCTTAGTGAAGTCATGTGTCTTCCTTCTTCTCTGGAGAGCCCATCCGGCATTTCCAGTTAACTCCCTTTGGAGAGACCCATTTCACTATCTCCAGTTGGACAAACAGAATCAGATGATATTAGAACCAGAAAGCATCATCTGCTCCACTCAGACTCAACCCTGCCCCTACAGGAAGCAAGCCTTCCCTGACCCCTCCCCCAGATGACAGTGTCCAATCAACACAAACACATGTGTGTGCTTTCATAAGGTCCTCACTCAGAGGCAGAAGGGACCTCTGAGGCTGTCTGGTCTAATGTTCTCATTTCACAGGGGGAAAGATTTGGGTCCAGAAAGATGAAGGTCGCACATCGAGGGAGGAGCAGGTAGGACGGGACACTCAGCTGCTCTCCAGGGGCACGGCACATGCTTCTTGCCCTTTCCAGGCTCCTGGGTGATCTGCCCAGGAGGATGTAAGCTCCTCAAAGACCAGAAAAGTCATCCCTTTACCTTCGTATCTCTGGCACCCAACTCTGGAGAAGGAAAGCAAGACAGAGCTGGCAAAGAACATTCTCACTTCTTAAAGGCTGGCTGAATTGTACAGTCTTGTGTCCACTCTAGCCCTAATTCTAGAGAGTTCTCTGAAGTCTAGGAAGTTTGCACAGCCAGCCATCAGCAGGAGCTGAGGGGTGAAAGCTGAGAGAACCACTATCCCCATTTACATGTTACTCTTTACCCTAAGACTTATTTGGTGAGTGGGGAATTGCAGGGGAGAGGGTGAGGGAAGAAATTCAAAATGCATTCTCAGTAGTCCTCATTACATTCCCAAATATTTACCTGTAACTCAGTTAGGGGAACTACCACTGTAAAAATTCCCTCCACTCACAAAGATTGCGGCCAGAATCACAGACTCACAGGACCTCAGATGTGGGAGGACTTCAGGGACCCTCTCTTGCTGTTCAGCCATTTTTCGATCACGTGTGACTCCCTGTTATCCCATTTGGGGTCTTCTCGGCAAAGAGACTGGAGAGATTTTCCATTTCCTCCTCTAGCTTATTTTACAGATGAGGAAACTGAAGCAAATGGGGTTAAGTGCCTTGTCCAGGATCATGCAGCTAGTAAGTGTCTGAGATGGGATTTGAACTCATGAAGCTGAGGGACCATCCACTCCTACCTATATCTGAAGGAATCCACTTCACAACACACCCAACAAGAGCTCATGCAGCCTCTGCTCGAAGACTCTACCAAGTAATAACCCACCATTCTCCTCTACCACCTGCTACCTGTAAGCATTGGAGCCGATCCCTTCCCCCGAGTCCCTGGATCTTAGTTAATTCCACTGTTAAATGAGTCAGATGCAGTGGCCTCGGACCCTCCCAGCTCTATACCTTTGAGCCTAAGATCTCCCAATGCAGCTCCTTCTACTTCTGGAATCCATCTATGGTTTAGCAGATAAATCTTAGGGAGTCACCTCGACTCAGAGAGTTTCAATGACTTGCCCATGGTCACAGAGCTAATAAACTTCAGATGGAACATCTGATCCCAGGTTACCCTGACTCCTTGCCCAGCATTCCATCTACTATTCAACATTGGCTCCATTTCTTTATTATGGAACACCTCATAATAGATAGCATGCCATTTCATAGATCCAAAATCTACCCTCAATATAAGATAAAGGAACTTGGTTGAATAATGGCTCCCTAAGAGGCAGTGTGGTATAGTAAATAGAGGGGCAGCCTTGGCAGCACAAAGACCTTGGTTTACAGGACTGCCTCTGATATATATTGGCTGTATGATCCTAAGCAATCGCAGTTCCCTAGGAAACTCTCAATAATTATAAATAATAAAGAAAGCATTGATCTGCATCAGTAGATGGAGTTTTGGCCCCAAGAATTCCCCGCACCAATGAAATCACAGGTCCAGAAAAAAAATCTCTTCCCAAGAGTCACATGGGACAGTTTGGCATAGATGGGTTGCAATACGCATGGTTAGAGGGCATCCCCACACAGGTCAGATCGCAGACCCACTGAGATCTAGACGGATCCCTACACCAACCTGGTACCAAAAAACACTGGGTAGGTGTTTTCTCATCAAAACTCTCTATGGCTGCTCAACGCATCCGTGATTCTATAAATCACCTGGCCAAGATTTTCAGGTTGTAAAGGTGACCCACTGTCCTTGCTGCTGTTTCCAGAACGATGCCACCTCGCTGAGAGGAGCCGAGGCGGGCAAGGGCCTGTTTTACATCTTCCATCCTGAAGAATTCAGATCATATGTGGGGCAAGGGAGGCAGCTGACTTTTGAAAGCCTGTTTTCATACTCACATTTTTGGCTACTTCCAGCACTAAAATTAGGTGGTTTTAAGTGACTCGTCCAAAGTGCAGAATTTCATGTTTAGCTCAGTTCCAGCAAATTTCTGAAAGCACGTGGGAATTGTAACTCATGTGTTAATACTTAGAGTTTTTGTTAATAAAACTCCCAACACTAACCTTACCTCATTGAACTTACCTCACTGGGTTTTATGCTCACTATAAAACTATAGCTGTCATAATGCTGTTGAATTACTGCAAGAGGAAGCCAGTCATTCCAAAGTCAGTGTTACTTTGCAACATAATGAGAGTTGTAAATTCAAAATACTTAAAACCAATCTGCCGAGGCATCCATCTCAGGGCTTCCTAACATGGGGGAAGGCCATCTTCACATCTCACACTGGTTTTCAAAGAAAGGTAAAAAACACACACACAACGAAATACATGTCCACGTCCATAGGACACACTTGGCCTTGAACTTCCTTTGATACATTTGCTACCCAAACATCATGCCACCTATTTTCAATATTGCTTTCCCCTTCGAGAAGCAGCATGGCTTAGTGCATGGTTATCCATAATGTAAGGAAGACCTGGGTTCAAGTCTTGCCTCTGATACATATGGCAGCTGTGGGACACTGGGAATGTTTTTTTCAATGCTCCTGATGGTTCTTTAGAATGATAACTGGAAGAGAAGGTATTGATTTGAATCTACAGAATGAGTTCTTCAGCAGGATGTTCTACAGAATGAGTTCTTCAGCAGGATGTTCCTTATGCAATGAAATTACAATCCTATCTCTATATCCTTTCCCCCTTTTAACAATAACAATTATTATGATAATGATAATGATGAAGAATAACTAGCTAGCCAGTGATAGGCATTGCAGTAAGCACTTTAAAATTATTCTCTCGTTTGATTCTTACACCAATGCTGGGTGGTAGGTAGGTACTATAATCTTCTCTATTTTATAGGTGAGGAAACTGAGGCAAACAGGGTTAAGTGACTTGCCCAGAGTCACACAGGAAGCCTGAGGCCAGATTTGAAATCAAAAAGATGGAGCCTTCGTGACTCCAGGCCCAGCAGCACTCTATCCACTATGATACCTAGCCGCCTCAGTAATAATAGCTAATATTTATACGGCACTTTAAGGTTTACAAAAATTTTGCATATGTCGTCTCACTTGATCTTCATAATAACCTTGGAAGAAGCTATTATTATTATTATTAACTCCATTTTGCAGATGAGGAAACTGAGTCTGAGAAAGGTTAAATGCCTGGGCCAGGGTCACACAGTTGTGATACATCTGAGTCAAGATTCAAACACAAATCTTCTCCATGTCTGACAGTCTAATCACCACATCATGCTGCTCCCCTAATATAGGAGGGGACAAACACTGCCCTGTGTGCCTGCCTGACCCTGGGGCCATGAGAGCTTGAATTACAGATCATCATTGAAGCAAGGCACTTCAATAACTCTGAAAAGGAAAACTTGTGCTTTGGGGGATGCCACACTTGACTCGGGACTATTAAAAGCCAGAGACACAGGGAAGAAGGGAAGGAATAAATTGGATGCACAAGAAAGAGGAAGAAGGAGGGGAAGAGAGAAGAAAAGAGAGAGAAAAGAAGAGAAGAGAAGGGAAGAGAGGAGAAGAGAAGACAGCAGGAGAGAAAAGGAGAGGAGAGGAGGGGAGAGGAGAAGAGAAGAAAGGAAAAGAGGAGAGGAGAGGAGAGGAGAGAACCCAGGTTAGAGCCTTGAGGGACCTTCACAATTGAGGGACATGATATAGACTCTGGATGAGCAGGACAGACCAAGAAGGAGCAGTCAAAAAAGAATCCAGAGAGAATGGTGTTACATGGCACCATTTCCTTACTCAGAAAAGATAAAATATCCAGGAAAAGATGATAGTCAACAGTGTCAAGGTTGGTAAAGATGAAGATTGTGGGAAACAATAAACCTTCAGCATTGGCAGTTAAGAGACCATTGGTAATTCTGGAGTATGTGGGTTCAGTTGCGTAACGAGAACAGAAGCCAGATTGCAAAGGGAAAATAATGGGTGATAATTTTAGACAGGAAAAGTGAAGTCAGATTATTCACCTCTCTGAGCCTCAGTTTCCCCATTTGTAAAAATAGAAGAAAAAGTGCTATAATATCATCCTTACAGGGTCATTGTGAGGCTCAAATGAGATGTGTATAATGTGCTTTGCAATCCTTATAACATGATATAGGATGGTAGTTAGTATTGCTGGTGGCGTTATAGCCACTTAAGAGAGGAAGCTCCAGAGGTGACTGACCAAATTCACCAGCACAATGGGTCCACAGCCAGTGCCATTTTTCCCCAATGTAATCTTTCTCTAGGAGCCATATCTCCATGGAGCCCCATTTAGTATCAGCCAAAGCACATTCAGTGTCCCCACAGAATCCCCATCCCAAATAACCTAAAACCAACACCAGAGCCATTTGAAGAAGAGAAGCCACAAGAGAGATGGGCACAAAATGGTAGCAAGCCAACAAAATAGACCATCAGTATAAACATACACTGTACTCTGTGGGCAAAAAAACTTTACAATTGATATCCTATGGTAGAAGGGCCCTAGTTCCCTCCATTCAATTCAGTTCAGCATGCATTTCTCATTTACTTACTATGTACTAGGCTCTGGTAATACAGAGACAAAATTAAAAAGACTCCCTTCAAAGACTTACTTCCTACTGGGCGTAACAATATGACCACAGATTAGTAAACACACAATCATTTTGTGGGAAGGTGGGCAGCACTAAACAACAGGGGGGACCAGAAAAAAACCTCATATAGAATATGGCACTGGACTCATAGAACATAAGAAGCTGTGAAGAATGCAGGAGTGATGTCCAGAAGTCATCGGAGAGGAGCATGGTGGGAGTGAGCAGGCTGCGGGTCATTCCAAAGAACAATGAAGGAGAAGCAGACCAGAGATTTGGAATGTGTTGAGTTTGAGATGCCTTAAAAGACTGTGGCTCCTTCCCAAGGACCAGCCTGGATGATTAAACACATGCCCATCTGCACCCAAACCTTTTCACAGTTTGGTTTTTCAACTTTATGGATGCTTATTGCACTCATCTACTCAATTCAAGGATGTCTTCTTTTTTCATGTCAACTAAATAAGTGAAGAGATACTTCCCAATCATGTTCATGCCTATGTACCTTTGAAATTTCACAAAGCATTTTGATTTCAGGACCCTTGTACAATCATCTCACTGACTTTCAAAAAGAATTCCAATGTTCCTGAAAGGAACAGAATGATGAACCTTTTACAAAATCAACAAGGGGCAGGCAAGATGGAAGGCTTCCGCTAGAGGCAATATGGAGCAGTAATGACAGCCGAACACAGAATCAAGAGAGATCTGAATTTGAAACTCCAACAAAGTGTGCCATTGCTCTGAAAAGTAATGATAATATGGTCTCTTCTGACTCTCCGAGTCTGGGACCCTGGTTGGACAAGAGCCAGCTGTACCCTGCTTAAAGGAGTCTGACCATCCAGAATGACAAGGGCTGTTATTTTTACAACAGAGATCACAAATTAGTTTGAGGATGGGAGCGTGAGGTTTTCAGGACAATCCCCAGACTGACTTTCTGGCTATTTGCTTTGTATAGCGAGCTCATTGTGCCTACAAATCTTGTTGGCTGGGCATTTACCCAATTTTAATGGAAGACATTGGCAAAAGACAGGACTAAAGAAAAGCATAGGAAACATGGCTCCAAATGTATGTGAAAATCACGGTCTCATGTTAAACAACTACTAATTTTGCAAGAGGAAAAAATGTGTTGACAGCATCCCTTCTAGCTGAAACACTAAAAAAAAGAAAGGAAGAAAGAAAGAAAGAAAAAAAGACAACTAAAGCAGTAATCGGAAAGGAAGTGTGTCTGAACTGGAGGGGGAAAAAATGTGTCTAGCAACTAATGCCTTTTGATGATTGATAAACCAAATGCACTCAGTGAAGCTCTACCCTCTGTGGGATTACAAGCGGCCAAACAGGTTGTGGGTAAAGATAACATCAGGGAACAAGGAAACTAAGTACCTGGCAGTCTTTACTTGTGGCTATGAGAAAACCAATAACTAAAATACACGTAGCACTTAAGGTTACAAAGGGCTTTAACAAATATCGTCGCATTGGATCTTGTTGGCAAATTTGGGAGGTAGGTGCTATTATTATTCCTATTTCACAGATGAGGAAACTGAGGCTGAGAAAGGTTGAGTTGTCTAGGTCAACACAGATGATAAGTGTCTGAGGTAGGACTTTAGCTCTGCTGTCCCTGACTCCAACCAGATCCACTGTTCCTTCCATTCCATGGCCCAGCTGCCTCCAGTTAATCTCTTAAGCCTAGGGCCTTGTCTTTGGGACTCTTTTACTTAGAAACCTCTCCAAAGGAAAGCAATTGTCACTAAACACCACATGGGTGTCATGCCAAAGAAATTCCACTCCCTTTTAAAATATAGTCACTCGAGTAGATATTCAAGGGAAATGTGGAGATGCGGTCTTCCTAAATTTTAGGAAACCCTGGACAAAGCTGTTTGGGTTAGTCTTGAGGAAAGAATGGGGACAGCGGGGCACATGACTGGAGAATCTAGTGGATACAAAGATGGTGGAATGACTGGAATCACAGAGTAATCATTAATGAGTCAACATCAACTTGAAGGAAGAAAGACATAGTGGACAGGGCACCAGACTTAGTGTCAAGAAGACTTGGTTTCAAATTTATTCACTAATAAATTATCAATGCCTTCCTCCAGCATTTTTAAACAAGTCATTTAACCTCCACGTTCCTCTCTCTTCCCATCTATAAAATGAGAAGACCGGACTCGATGGTTCCCTAACATCTTTTTTAACTCAAAAATCTATGATTGTTTGACCCTGAAGAGGTTGGTTGCTAGTGAAAATGCTACAGAAATCTGCCCTCAGCCTTGTGTCACATCATTCTGAGGGTAATTTAAGGATGAAAGTGGAAGGAGGACCAGAGAAAGGGGGGGGGGGGAGAGAGACTGGCAGACAGATAGAGACAGACAAATAAACAGCCAGAGACAGAGAGACAGAGACAAAGAGAGAAATGAGAGAGAGAAAGAGAGATTGGAACAAATCTGCAAAATTTTTGTAACATTGTTTTTGCTATTAAGAACAGTAGAGAGGAGGGGTAGCTAGGTGGTGAAGTAGATAGAGCTCTGGCCTTGGAGTCAGGAGGACCTGAGTTCAAATCCAGCCTCAGACACATGATGCTTAATAGCTGTGTGACCCTGGGCAAGTCACTTAACCCCGATTGCCTCACTAAAAAAAAAAAAGTAGATGAGATGGAGCCAAGTTGGCGGAGAGAAGCCAGGAAGTTGCCTGAATTCTCCTCAGTTTCCCTCAGAAACAACTTTAAATCAAGCCTCTAAAACAATTCTGGAGCAATGGAATTCACAAAAAGATGGAGTGAGACCATTTTCCAGCCCCAGATAACAGAAGGATTTCAGGAAAAGCCTGTCTCACCTGGGTTAAAGGGGAATGCAGTCCGGCACAGTGTGTGAGTAAGCCAATGAGAGGTTCTTAGCTACAGCACAGGCCCTATGGTTCTGGCTCAGCAGGCTAGCTATAAGGCCTCCAGCCCCGCTGTAGCAGGCAAACTGCCAGCCCCGGAATGCAGGGCACAACAGGTACAAATAGGCTGAGCCACCCTAGCTCAGTGGCCAAGCTGCCAACCCCAGAGGCCCCAGTGCATAAAGACAATGACCAGGCCTCTGGACCTCAACGTGACAAGCTTAGGACAGTCCCCCTGTACCCCAGGAGCTGAGCTCAAACTTTTAAAAATTAGCAAAAAACAAAAAAAGAGCCCTGACCACAGAAAGCAACTATGGTCACAGGGAAGATCAAAACACAAACTCAGAGGAGGACAATAATGTCAAAATGCCTGCATGTGAAGCCTCAAAGGGGAATATAAATTGGTCTGAAGCCCAAAAAGTCCCCTTGGAAGAGCTCAGAAAGGATTTTTATAATCAAGTTAAGAGAGGGAGAAGAAAAACTGGAAAAAGAAATGAGAATTATGCAAGAGAATTATGAAGAAAGAGTCAACAGCTTGGAAAAGGAAGCACAAAAATCCACTGGAGAAAACAACTCCTTCAAAAGTAGAATTGGCCAAATATAAAGGAGGGACAAAAGCTAACTAAAGAAAATAATTCCTTAGAAATTACAACTGGGCAAGAGAAAGCTAATGACTCTATGAGACATCAAGAATCAGTAAAAAAAAAAAAAAACAATGAAACAATAGGAAAAAATGTAAAATATATCATTAGAAAAAACAACTGACCTGGAAAATAGATCCAGGAGAGACAGCTTAAGAATTATTGGACTATCTGAAAGCCATGATCAAATAAAGAGCCTAGACTGTATCTTTCAAGAAATTATCAAGGAAAAAGACCCTGATATCTTAGAACTGGAGGGTAAAATAGTCATTGAAAGGATCTACCAATCACCTCCTAAAAGAGATCCCAAAATGAAAACTCCAAGAAATATTGTAGCCAAATTCCAGAACTATCAGGTCAAGAAGAAAATACTGCTAGCAGCCAAAAAGAAACAATTAAAATATCAAGAAGCCACAGCCAGGATCACACAGGACGTAGCAGCTTCTACATTGAAAGATCAGAGGGCTTGGAATATGATATTACAGAAGGCAAAAGAGCTTGGATTACAACCAAGAATCAACTACCTAACAAAACCGAGCATAATCTTTCAGGGGAAAAGATGGATATTTAATGAAATAGGAGACTTTCAAACTTTCCTGATGAAAAGACCAGAGTTGAACAGAAAATTTAACCTTTAAATATAAGACTCAAGAGAAGCATAAAAAGGTAAACAGGAAAGAAGAAAAAAAACACATGGTATTCAGTAAGGTTAAACTGTTTACGTCCCCATGTGGGAAGATGATACGTGTAACTGTTAAGAACTGTATCTATATTACAGCAGTTAGAAAGAGTATACTTAGAAAGTGTGGGTATAAGTTGACTTTGATGTGACAATAAAAAAAATATTAATTGAGGGGTGGAAAAAAAGGATTGTACTAGGAGAAGAGGAAAAAGGGAGGCAGAATGGAGTAAATCATATCACACAAAGAGGCATGAAAGATCTATTACAGTAGAGAGAAAGAAGGGAGGGGGTGAGCATTGTTTGTACCTTATTCTCATCAGATTTGGTTCAAAGAGGGAATAACATACACATTCAGTGGGGTAGAGAAATCTGTCTATAAAGAAGTAAAATGGGAAGGAGAAAAGAAAATAGGGAGGGAGGAACTGATAGAAAGAAGGGCAAATTGAAGTAGGTAGCAGTCAGAAGTAAAATACTAGTGAGGAGGGACTGGGTGAAAGGCAAGAAAAAAAGTATAAAAGAGTGAGAAAATTGGATGGAAAGAAATACACAGTTAGTAATCATAACTGTAAATGTGAATGGGATGAATTCTCCCATAAAACTGAAGTGGATAGCAAAATAGGTTAAAAACCAGAATTCTACAATATGTTGTTTCCAAGAAACACATTTGAAGCAGAGACACACATAGAATAAAGGTTAAAGATTAGAGTAGAATATATTATGCTTCAGCTGAAGTAAAAGAAAAAAAAAACAGGGGTAGCAAGCCTGATCTCAGACAAAGTAAAAGCAAAAATAGTTCTAATTAAAAGAGACAAGCAAGGAAACAGCGTCTTGCTAAAAGGTACCATAGACAATGATGTAATATCAACACTAAATATATATGCACCAAATGGTATAGCATTTAAATTCTTAGAGAAGGCAGTTACAGGAAGAATTAGACAGCAAAACTATATATATATATATATATATATATATATATATATATATATATATGTCAACCTCCCTCTCTCAGTATTAGATAAATCTAACCTCAAAGTAAACAAGAAAAAAGCTAAGAGGATGAAGAGAATTTTAGAAAAAATTAGATATGATAGAACTCTGGATTAAAGCGAATGGGGATAAAAAGGAATATACTTTTTCTCAGCAGTACATGGTACCTACACAAAATCTGACCAAAATCAATTGCAGAAAGGCAGAAATATTAAATGCATCCTTTTCAGATCATGATGCAATAAAAATTACATGTAATAAAGAGCCACGGAAAGACAGATTAAAAATGAATTGGAAACTAAATAATCTAGTCCTAAAAAATGAATAGATCAAACAACAAATCATAAAAACAATAATTTTGTCAAAAAGCGTGACAATAATGAGACAATATACCAAAATTTATAGGATGCAGCCAAAGCAATATTGAGGGGAAATTTTATATCTCTAAATGCTTACATGAATAAAATAGGGTACAAGCAGATCAATTGACCATGCAATTAAAAAAGCTAGAAAAAGAACAAATTAAAAATCCCCAATTAAATACTAAATTAGAAATTCTGAAAATCAAAGGAGAGATTAATAAATTAAAAGTAAAAAAAATGTTATTGAACTAATAAATAAAACTAAAAGCTGGTTTTATGGAAGAAAAAAACAATAAAATAGATGAACCTTTGGTTAATTTTATTTTTAAAAAGAAAGAAAGAAAACCAAACTACCAGTATCAAAAATAAAAAGGATGAATTCATCACCAATGAAGAGGAAATTGAAGCAATAATGAAGAGCTATTTTGCCCAACTGTATGCCAATAAAAATGACAATCTAAGTACAATGGATCAATATTTACAAAAATATAAATTGCCCAGATTAACAGAAGAGGAAATAAAGTATTTAAATAACCCCATTTTGGAAGAAGAAATTGACTAAGCCATCAATGAACTCCCTAAGAAAAAAATTTCTGGGGCCAGATGGATTTACAAGTGAGTTCTACCTAACATTTAAAGAACAATTAATTCCAATACTATATAAACTATTTGGAAAAATGGGTGAAGAAAGAGTTCTACTAAATTCCTTTTATGACACAAATGTGGTGCTAATACCAAAACCAGGAAGGGCCAAAACAGAAAAAAAATTATAGACCAATTTCCCTAATGAATATTGATGCAAAAAATTTTAATGAGATATTAGTAAAGAGATTAAAGCAATTTGTCATGAGGACAATACACTATGACCAGGTGGAATTTATACCAGGAATGCAGAGCTGGTTCAACCTTAGGAAGACTATTAGCATAATTGACCATATCAGTAACAAAACCAACAAATCATATGATTATTTCAATAGAGGCAGAAAAAAGCTTCTGACAAAATACAGCACTCATTCCTGTTAAAAACGCTAGAGAGCATAGGAATAAATGGAGCTTTCCTTAAAAATGATAAATAGTATCTAAAACCATCACCAAGAATTATCTGTAATGAAAATAAGCTAGAAGCTTTCCCAAAAAGATCAGGGGTGAAATAAGGATATCACCACTATTACTCAATACTGTATGACAAATGTTAGCTTTAGCAATAAAAAAAGAAAAAGAAATTGAAGGAATTAGATGAAGCAATGAGAAAATAAAACTATCACTCTTTGCAGATGATATGATGATATACTTAGAATCCTACAGAATCACCTAAAAAGTCTACTTGAAATAAGTAACAACTTTATGAAAGTTGCAGGATGTAAAATGAGCCCATATAAATCATCAGCATTTCTGTATATTACCAACAAAGTTCAGCAAGAAAAGATAGAAAGAGAAATTCCATCTAAAATAACTATAGACAATTTAAAATACTTGGGAGTCTACATGCCAAGACAAACCCACGAACTATATGAACACAATTACAAAATACTTTTCACACAAATAAAGTCAGATCTAAACAACCAGAAAAATATCAATTGCTCATGTGTTAGCCAAATTAATATAATAAGAATGACAATTCTCCCTTAAATTAATTTACTTATTCAATGCCATACCAATAAAACTACCAACAATTACTTTATAGAGCTAGAAAAAAAATAACAAAATTCATCAGAAAGAACAAAAGGTCAAGAATATCAAGGGAATTAATGAAAAAAATGCAAAGGAAGGTGGCCTAGCCATATCAAATCTAAAAGTATATTATGAAGCAGCAATCATCAAAATTATTTGGTACTGGCTAAGAAGTAGAGTGATAGATCAATGAAATAGGTTAGGTACACAAGACACAGCAGTCAGTGACTATAGTAATCTACTATTTGATAAACCCAAAGACTCTATCTTCTGGGATAAGAACTCACTATCTGAGAAAAACTGCTGGGAAAACTGGAAAATGGTATGGCAGAAACAAGGCCTAGGCCAACATCTCATACCATAAACCAAGATAAGGTCAAAATGGGTACATGATTTAGACATAAAGGGTGATACCATAAGCAAATTAGGAGAGCAAGGAGTAGTTTACCTGTCAGATCAAAGGTGGTCAAAGGATATAAATACCTTCAGATGAAAACATTAAAGCCATCTATAGTTATATGAAATAAAATGCTCTAAATCACTTTTGGTTAGACAAATGCAAATCAAAATGACTCTGAGGTACCACATCACACATATCAGATTAGCTAACATGACAAAACAGAAAAATGATAAATATTGGAGAAGATGTGGGAAAATTGGGACACTAATGCATTGTTTGTGGAGTTGTGAACTGATCCAATAATTCTGGAGAGCAATTTGTAACTATGTCTAAAGGTCAATCAAACTGCATAGCCTTTGATCCAGTAATACCCCTACTAAGTTTGTATCCCAAAGAGGTTATAAAAAAGGGAAAAGGACCTATTTGTACAAAAAATATTTATAGCAGCTCTTTTTGTGATGGCAAAGAATTGGAAATTGCAGGGATGCCTATCAATTGGGGAATGGCTGAACAAGTTATGGCATATGAATGTAAAGGAATATTATTGTGCTATAAGAAATTATGAGCAGGTAGATTTCAGAACTGATACTGAGTGAAGTGAGCAGAACCAGAAGAACATTGTACAAAGTAACAACAACATTGTGCAGTGATCAGCGATGATTGACTTAACTCTTCTCAATGATACAATGATCCAAGATGATTCCAAAAGACTCGTGATGGAAAATGGTATCCACATCCAGAGAAAGAACTACAGAGTCTGAATGCCGATCGAAGCATACCATTTTCATGTTTTTTTTTCTTTTTTTGTTTTGGCTTTTCCTTTTTGTTCTGTCTCTTTTTCACAACACAATTAATGTGGAAATATGTTTACATGATTACATATGTATAACGTATATCAGATTTCTTGCTATCTTGGGGAGGGGAGTGGGAGGGAGGGAGAAAAAATTGAAATTCAAAATCCTATAAAAATGAATGTTGAAAACTATCTTTACATGAAATTGGAAAAAACAAAATATTCTTTATTAAAAAAAAAAAACCAGTAGAGCCACCACACTTGGACTCTAACACCACAGTCCCAGATGCGTTTATTTTTTTTAAGTTAGAAATGGCACTATAAAGAACAAAGATAAGAAAAAAAGTCCATAGTGAGACAAACAGACACACATGAGATCTCAGTGATGGAGGCCACACAACTGGGAAGGTATTGAAGGATTGACTCAAAGTATAGAAGAAGAAAATACCAAAAACATAGAAAAAAATATCTTAGATTTTACTAATACTGGAAAAGCCAATGGAGATGTAAATAAATACTAATCAATATGCTTTTCCCATATATACAAAATCTTTCTAATGATCATCTATAGACACCATGAGGTCACCTCAAGGAGGGAAAAGCAATCTTTCCCGAGTGATAGCCGACTTCAATGAATGCCATCTTTACCACCTCAAAACTGACAAAAAGATGCAGAGGAAGCAAGATTCTACATGGAATTATTGACTTTGTTTGGTCTATTCTAGTTTTCAGAGAAATTATTTCTTGGTTAAGATTTACCACTTTCTCTTCTAAGTTATTCTCTTTCCAAGTCTTTCCTCAAAAGCTTTCATTTCATTTTTTAAAATGTCTCGCTTCATTTCTTCTGAGTGCTCTATTCATATAGCCCCTGCAGAAAATCCATTTTTCCCCTTTGAGTCTCTGCTGACAATTGTTATAAAGTTAAATTGGCGATAATTTTTTAATACTGGTCATTTCTCGAATTTATTCATCCCTTCAGCTTTCATTTCAGAATGGGGTTTGGGGCTCCCTGCTGTACTTTTGGGTGGGGCAGCCAGCCCTGCTTGGTTCCCCCTGGGGTCCTCAGGGTTCCTGGACTGATCTCTACCTCTCAAAATCTGGTTCCCCCTGGACCTTCGAAGTCCTGAACGCTGGATCCCCAGGGCTTCCTCTGATGTCTCAGGATAGAAGGTAACAGGGACCTGAAGAACCCAGTCTGAAAGTTATGGCACTGTGCTAATCAGGCACCTCCTTGGTACGTCACAGTCTGTTGGAGGCCTGGGGCTTTCAGTCTACCCTGGAGCTTGCCCAGGCCAGCCCTTGGCTTCTGCTGCCTCTGAACTCACAGACTTGTAGGCTATCCACATCTGCCTCTGGTCTCTCTGTGAGGCTCTGCAGTGTTTGTTCTGTTGGTGGTCTCCTTCCTTATTGCCTGTGGGCTTCTGGCCGACATTTTGTGCAGCTCCAGGGTGGAAGAAGTCATTCAACATAGTTCCTCCATGGATTTCTTATTATTTGTTATTTATATGTCTATTTATTATTGTTCAGTCAGGTATAGAGGTTGAGGTTTTGCAGGAATAGGTATATGGGAGCTAGATGGTCTGGCATCTTGGCAAGACATTGAGCTGCTACTTCTCATTTTGTTTCTCTTTTCATCACTAATGAGAATGAGCTTTACCCTAGAAATGGTGGGGTGGAGGTGGGGAGGGAAGATCACCAGGAAGTTGATGCCCAAAATGAGTAAGGAAACAGTGAACCATCGTGACTAATTCAATTCACCTGGACAGGATAAGCTAGATCCTCAAGGTCTGATGAACCGAGAGATTGAATGCCAAGCTGGTGTCAAGAAACAGCACAACGGATGGAACGCTAGGGTACACTAATGGGAAGACATACACAAGCATCATCCGGGATGAGGAGGCATGAGTGGGCTCTTGGTCTGCGTGAGATCAGAGATCCATCTGAATGTTAGGGTAACTGAGGACTGACCCAGGACAAGGACCGCACAGGATGAGAAGACATGGAAGAGCTGAGCTGCTGTTCAGTCACTTCAACTCTTCATGGCCCCATTTGGGGCCTTCTTGGCAGAGATGCTGGATCAGTTTGCCATCCCTTCTCTGGCTCATGTTACAAATGAGGAAACGGAGACAAAAAGGGTGAAGTGACTTGCCCAGGGTCACAGAGCAGTAAGCATCTGGGGCCAAATTTGAGCTCAGGTCTTCCTGACTCCAGGCTTGGCATTCTATTACACTATGGTACCACCAACTGCCCCCAGCAGCAGCAGAAATTTGAATATAAGTTTAAGAATAATCGCTAGAATTTACAGGATGATTTATTTAAAGTTTGCAAAATACCTTATAAGTGTTATTTCATTTGATTCTCACGACAACCCTGAGAGGTAGATGCTATTATTATTGCCCATTTTAATCTAAGAAGAAACTGAGGCAGACGGAGATGAAATTACTGGTCACATGGCTGGCAAGAGTCTGAAGCCAGATTCAAGCTCTGGTTGTCCTGACTCTAGGTCCACTGCTCTGTCCACTGGACCACCAGCTGCCTCACTGGGCTATGGCACTATACAATCACTATGCAAAGCTCTGAGGATACAAAGACCCAATCCCTGACCTCATGAAACTTATACTCTCGTGGGAAGATGCCACATCTAGACAGAGAAGTGAATACAAAGTAATTTCAAGATTAAAAAAGATTGCCAATCAGGGTAAACTGGTCAAAAATGAAAGGCTTCTCGGAGATGAACCGTGAAGGAAGCTAGGGATTTGGAAAGGAAAAAGTGAGGATGAGGCACGCTCTGGACATGGGCACAGCCTGAACAGAAGCACAGATGGGATGGATGGATGGGAACTCTGGGAGAGATAACAGAACACACTGGAATACACACCTAGACTGCTCCCCCTCCTCAACTCTGCCCCTAAGCATCCTTCAAGTCTCAAGTAAAATCCCACCTTTTACAGGAAGCCTTCCTAGACTCCTCTTGATTATACCTTCCCTCTCATTTCTTAATTATATCTTATTTATTCTTATTTCTTATTTATCCTGAATATGGTTTGATTTCTACATATGTGTTTGCATCTTGTCTCCTCCATTAGATTGTAAGCTCCTTGAAGGCAAGGACTATCTTTTGCCTCTTTTTTTTTTCTGAGTGCTTAGCACAGTGCCTGGAAAATAGTAGGCACTTAATAAATGTTTATTGACTAACTGTGATTAAACCATTGAGTACCCCAAGGGTAACAGAGCAAATAATGAAACTCATAATAGGAATAACTCACTTTTATTTAGTGATATATATATATATATATAAAATCATTTTATTCTTCCAATACCTTACATATGGTGTCCCCATTTTATAGATGAGGAGACTGAAGCTCAGAGAGATTATATAAAACACATAGCAGACCTAGTAAGTGTCTGAGGTAGGATTTGAACTCAGATGTTCCCTATCCGAGTCTAGTCACTTGTGCCTGGAAAGGTAGGTAGGAGCCAGATTGTGGGAAGCTTCAAATGCCAAGCTGAGGAGTTTGTATTTTATCTTAGAAACAATAGGTAAACATTAAAAAATTTTTGACTAGAGAATGGCACAGTCAGAACCTGGATTGTAGAGGAGAGAGGGGAGGCAAAGAGACCAATCAGAGCCCATTGTGATAATCCAGGTTCAAGACAATGAAGACATGAATTAGGCAGTGGCGGTGAGAATACAGACAATGAATATTTGTTACAAAGACTTGGTTTGTCTATATTTGCCAGGGCAAGGAGAGATGAGAAGGAGACAAAAATAAATGCTTGTTAATTGAAAAAATACATTTTTTTTAAAGTGACTCTTAAGAGAGGCTGACAAGGTAAAATTAGACAAGACCCAGCAGCTGACAGGAATTGGGAAAGGAAGGAAAGGCAAAGACCGAGGACAATTCTTAGGTTGTGAAGCTGGGTACCTGACAGAGTCCTGGAAGAATGGCAGCGTCCTCAAGAAGAACTAGGGAAGTTTGGAGGAGGGATGGCTCCCTAGGGAAAGACGATGTCAGACTTCTCTGAATGTTTGTTGTTGAATTGAATTTCCTTCTAAGCGTCATTCACGAAAAGGGAAGCAATGGTCTACTTGAATTACACAGCCCAGCACACACTCAGTTTATTTCCCATCCCTTAAATGCCAAGTTTGTTCATGCTCAGAAGACTTTCCATAAGCTTTTCTGGGTTTCCACTTCCTAATCACCCTATCCAGAATGGTATTTCTCTCCATGAAACAGCCTTGAAAGTGAAAGTGTCTTCTTAAACTCTTTAAACAAGGTCATTGTAGATGAGTTCAAAGTTCCAGGAACATACCTGGTGAGGGAGAGAGTCTCCACCACAACCCTTTTTTTGTGAAATAGAATCTATTAGACTTTTACCATACCCAGATTCTCGTTAAAGAAATCAGGTAGTACATTATTAATAATTGCAAATTATCTCAAGGCAGGTTTAATTGCATGGAAGAAGCAAAGAAATAATTTCCTAAACACAGTCACTCTGATAGTTGCCACTAACACAGCAGCCACATAAATTTGCAGCAACAACAAAAAAATCTGATTTTTTAAAACAATAATTTTTAAATGACTCTGTGTCTGTTTCTCTTTTTCCTGGAAAGAATTCAGAAAGTAAAATCTCTTTCCCAGACAAAGATTATCCTGCACATGGGTGAAATTCTGCTCCTTCTTCTAATCTCTGCAAAAGATTGTGAAAATAAAGATTCATTTCATAGGACAGGACAATGCCAGCTCTGAAAAGCAGACACAAAATGACGTCTAGCCCAGATTAACCGAGCAGGGGTCTGTATTATGGAACGGTCCATTATCCATTCCATTTGCCAGGACCTTCATAACTCCTATCACGGCCTCAGCCTACAGAACACAGGGGAGCTGTTTTCTTTCACTGGTGACGATAACGGCCGTTAGAGTCGAAATAATAAAGATAATATTATAATAAGCACTCGCGCCTTTTCCCCATGGATTGCCATATTCTCGCCAAGCACCGTGTCACTGTTTCTCATAATTTTGCTGGTAGGCATAGTGCCATTTCATTTTTACTCTCTCATTGGAAGAGTCTGTTAACTGCGGCACAAAGAACTTAAAATGACAGAGAATACGCACTACAACCCAGCTAACCCAGTAACCAGAAAAGCTGTTAAAATTTTAGTATCCCACATAGTTCAATATTATAAGATGGAAAGCAAACCCTCAGAGAAAGAACTAAGGTTGAAACCGTACACCCTGTGGTGGGGAGGAGGTGGTGGGGAGGGGCCGCATACTGGTGCAAACCTTCTAAGTAAAGGTTCCAAAGCTTTGCAAACACAATCCAACCAATTCCATGGAAAGGAGTCCAGGCCTCTGAGCAAATGAGTTCTCCAGCCCTCTCCTATCTTCTGGAAGATGGATCAGATGAAAAAGAATGGAGTTTGAGCTGTTTCCTCTTACAGATAAACTCTGAATCCAGGAAACAGGGCCCTTTAAAAATCAATTGCTATCACATCTTTCTCCCTTGGATGTTCTTGGATTCATATATATCTATATAAACATAAATACACACACATATTTCAATTTTAATGCACTAACCTCTCTCTCCCGGCCTCTCCAACTGCAATAAAAGGGATGCCTCCAAGGGCCCTTAACGCATTACAGAAGAAGAGCAATATTCTCAACAACCCGTCCTTCTTACGAAACTTGACCCTGAAGCTATGACCAAGCGCAGAAGTAATTCTCATCTAGCCATCCTCCCTTATTAGAAGTGCAGTGTCCTCAGCCTTTAGCAGGCCGAAAATGGGC
This sequence comes from Phascolarctos cinereus, assembly GCF_003287225.1. NCBI lineage: Eukaryota > Metazoa > Chordata > Mammalia > Diprotodontia > Phascolarctidae > Phascolarctos > Phascolarctos cinereus. Next base: position 13,681,681 of record NW_027555847.1, read on the forward strand.
CTGGATTCCTGCATCTGCACCAAAATCCAATCAGACGCAAGTCTATGGTTGGCTTTCATTTTAGGCATCATAGCCGGTGGGGCGACTTGGATTCCTCAGACTCGTGACCTGAGACAACGGTGTGAAAACGTTAATGGCTCAGGACCTTGGGTCTCTGTTTCCTCATTTGTAAAATAAGAAGGTTGGCCCAGATGGCCTCCAATTTTAGCTCTACACCACCATGGATAACCCTACTGAAGGTCTGGATAGTCCAGGTCTTAGGGGAGGTCAAGATCTACCTCTCAGATCAATGTGTTCTTCCAAGGATTCCCTCAATGTTCAGCAGATCAATCAGCAGGCATTTACCGCGTACTGTGCTAGGCCTCCAGGGTACAAATAAAAAAAGGAGATGTATCCTGCCTTCAAGGAGCTTACAATTTACCATTTGTCACCATGATCAGGGGACTCTCCCTGTACCAAGACCGGTCACAACCAGTACAAAACTTGGATGGTCCCTGAAGCTCAGAAGAGCCAAATGATGTTGTCACGGCTATACAAGTGTTGGAGGCAGATTTTGAACTCAGATTGTTCTGACTTCCCAAGTTCACCAAGAATCTTGTTTGAGCAGGCCCATTTCATTGGTTCATTTCAGGGGTGCTGCACTTGGGACTTAGAAGACCCGAGTTCTAGCCCCAGATATGACACAGAGTCATTGTGGATTTTGATGGCAAGTCACTTAAGTGGCCTCAGTTTCCTCATCTATAAACCAAAGTGATGGAAGGAAGACATCTCCAAGGCCACCCTTACTGTCGCTCTGAACGTATTGATTCTCACACGCTGGGGAAGTAACCCTGCAGAAACTGCCTTTCTCCCCTCTCTTCCTACCTACCCCTACTCCAAAGTTCCAAACTCCCATATCCAGGATCAGAGGATCTCTAAGGAAAAACCCATATAAAGTCATTCACAAAACTAGCACCAAATTCTCTCCGGTAAGATCACGTCATCTCAACCAGCCTCCAATTGTATTGGCTTCCAAATCATTGTCCTTATAGTCCCACAGCCTTGGATGTAGCAGCATTCTACCCCACCATCACCACCCCTCCCCTTCCAAGCCCTCCTCATAATTCAATAAGGCACTTAAAATACCATGTTATGTGTATCATGTTGTGCTTGGGAGGTTTATTCCCACATGCCACTCAATTATAAAGTCCTTGAGGGTAGGCACAATATCTTATTTAAATAGGACATCTCTCCCAGTGCCTAGCAGAGCATTCCACACAGAACTGATACTTAAAAACATTTGCTGCTGTTGCTGCTTATGCAATGATGCTGGCCAAACTTGCTTCCCCGTATTAAATTCTGACTTCATATGATCTAAAGCCTTCCTCAAGCCTGAAAGGCACTTCTCTCTCACGCTCACCTCTAAAAGCCTTGTCTTTTTTCCAAGCTAGGCTCAGGTCCTAGTGTCCCCTCCAAAGACTTTTCCCCCGATTCCTTTCTCGATTTTTCTGTATTGTTGTAAAAAAAAAAAAAACAAACTGTGTCTGCTAATAGAATGTAAGCAACTGGAAGGCAAGGACCATTCTGCTCTTTGTCAATCTGGTATCTCCCTCATGGTCCTAAGCACAGCGTATATTCCCACGGCCATTATGGAATCTGGTCATCTCAGAGTTGGAAGGAACCTCAGTTCCCATCTAGTCTAGTCCATGCCTAAACCCAGAATCACCTCGACAACACACCACACAAACAGCCATCCAACCTTTGTTTAAAAACCTCAGGAGAGAACAAATGCACCGCTTCCCGAGGCAACCCATTGCTCTCTGGAGTAGCTCTCACTGCTAATGAGTTTGGTTTGCTGTGGTTTGGTTTTCCTTGCATAGAGATTCAGTTAGCTTCTTCCCTCTGGGCCCAAATGGAACCAGCCTAATCCCTCTTCCATATAACAGCCTTCCAAAAACTTCAACACAGTCTCATGTTACCTCTGAGTCTTTCCTTTCCCAACTTGTATGTCCCCAGTGCCATCAATTAAGCCTCCTAGGACAGGCAGCATAGGGCTGTTACCTCTGGACATGCCACTTTTCAATAGCCTTTCTAAACTGAAGCCCCCAGAACTGAGCACACAGATCCATTCAGAGCAGCGCAGAGACCCCAGGGCTGCCACTGCCTTCTCTGTGGCAGCTCAGCCCTCCCATCTGGCCCAAGATCTCATCCTCTACCCTGGCTGCTCCATCATGCTGTTGACTCACATCAGGCCCATAGTCCTCTCAACCCCCAATTCCTTGTCAAATCCACCATTATCTAGCCATGTCTCCCCAGCATTTTAATTGTTGTGTTGATTTTTTAATTACTTTCACCTCTACTCCCTCCTCTACAAAATTAGAATAATATACTTAGGACAAATAGAATAACAGAACATCTTTGGGTACTGTGAGAATGAATGAATGAGGTTTTGAAGTGGAATGGCGAGCCTCTTCTAAGGATTACTCAGGGACTCAGATTCTGCTCAGGTCATCACTATTAAACTGCAGAAGCCAAAGTCATTACAAACACAGAGATCTCTTGAAGGCAACTAAGGCAGGGTGGCTGGGGCTTTGTCCCATGGCAGCACATTTTAGAGGCCTTCCCAGAGGCACTGGAAGAGCTGAGCTTAGCACCCAGTTAGGGGACTGCATGGGCTCTTCCTCAAGCCCATCTTGACCACCTCCCTGCCTGCCACATTCGAAGGGAGATCTCGCCTACTGCCACTGGCCCCCAGGGTAGTTTGTGATACATAACCCAGGAGCAAAATGAACATTCCTACTGGCATCTTTGAAAGCATATCCTCCCAACTGCTCCTGTCTCCTCTCTATATTCAAAATTCTGACTCTCTGAGCTTCAACATACACCCTTCAAAATCTGGGAGCAGGGAACTGTCTCCTTTTCTTTCTTCTACTCCATTCATAAACATAGATCTTTCAAACTTATTTCAGAGCTTCAGCTGAATGGAGAGGGGGAGAGGAAGGGGACCACAGATGGTGCAGGTTCTGGAGTCAGGAAGACCTGAGCTCCAATTCTGTCTCAGATTCTTACTGACATCCAAGGCACGTCATTTCAGCTCTCAGCCCTCAGGTACCTTGATTTTAAAATGGGTATAAGAACTGTACCTACCTCACAGGGTTGTTGTAAGAATCAAACATGAGCATATCTGCAAAGTGCTTCACGATATATAAATATGAGCTATTACAATTATCATCATCATCTTTAAGCTGGGAGTTCATTCCTCACATGTCATGAGAACCAGGGCTGAGAAACTTCTGCCCAGAGATCTATTCCTGGCACGGGCCTCACGGACTGGTCTTGGGTTCCCGGGGGACAGCCATTCCCAGCTGTAACATGTCACCTGCTGATTCCTGCTGTATTTCATACAGATAGCCTAAACATGGCTCAAGCCTACAAAATTAAAGCTATGTTAGATCAAGCAAGATGAAAGTCAGACGCCCAAGTCCTGTGCTGATGCTTCATCAGGACTAGGAGGGGCATGGGTCTGACAGCCACGACAGTGCCATGCCCTTTCCACCAACTCCTACCTGAGAACCCGGGACAGGCATGGAGGACAGAGCTGGTGAAGGGCCCCATCCCTGGGCATCCCCATTGTGGCCAAAGGAGGAGAAATGGGGCACCCAGAGCATCTCCCAAGGCCCCTCTAATGAGGCAGCAGGCTCAGAGTGTGCTAGGGAGCCCCAGGGCAGGCACTGGGACCCTTTTTGGAGGTCAAGATTTCATAATAATACAAAGATGGTTCCATTTCTAACATGGTAAATCCCAACAGATGTCCCCCATATAAACAAAATCTCTTTTGGATCTTCAATAATATTTAAGAGTAAAAAGGGGTTCTGAGACACAACAGTTTAAGAATTGCTGGACCAAGGCAAAGAAGAGTATGGCCTGAATCCGTACAGGGTCAACCTACACCAAAATTGTCATAGGTCATAGAATTAAGGTATTCAAAGATTCCCCCAAAGCTTCTAAGTGGCTCAGAGAACAGAACACTGGGTCTGGAATCGAGATCTGAACTCAGACACTTCTTAGTCGTATGACACCAGGCGAGCCATTTCATCTCTATCTGCCTCAGTTTCCTCATCCATGAAATAGATGATGGATAATAACAGCACCTCTTTCCCAAGGCTGTTGTGAGGATGTAATGACGTAATAATAATAAAACTAAAGAGCTCCATCTCCGTGTGGGGCGGGGATCTACAACAGGTATCCACATAGGCAAATACAAAATGATTTTAGGACAATTCTAATGAGGTGGGGGAGAGACCCAGAGGTACCCAAGCCTGCAGTCAGAACACCAGAAGAAAGCTAAGGATTCTATAAGGTGGACAGCTGCGAGGGAGGATTAATTCAGAAAGGCACTCTGAGTCCTACGTCTGTGCATTTGTCCTCAGGGGCATACACAAACCAAGGCACATATGAATACACCAGTAAATAAAGTTCATAGTCATGACCAAAATCATGGCATTTTTTAGCCACATGAACACAAAATTAAGACAATGACCCAAAAAGCCTTCTCAGGATGGATTCCTATGGAAAGTTCCTTTTACCCCCCTCCTGGGACTCCCATTTTCCGAGTACAGCCCTACCCTGGCTCCCCCAGCCCTGCCTGCTGCTCCAAGCTACTGGGAGAGTCCTGGGATATCTCTCCTCTGCTCCCTTCCTCCCTCCTTCCCTCCCGCCTTCTCTCCCACCATGTGTGAGCAGATGCTCTGTGAGGCCAGGGCAACCAATATGCCTGGGCTTTGTCGCTTACAAGAGACAGTTAAAAGCTAAAAGGCCCTCACTCTAAATATGTAATTCATAATACAGCATATTTTCCTTAATTCATTTTCTCAAAGTTTACAATATCTGTACTAATTCTCTGTAACTGGATCTGTTCTGGAGCCATTCTCCGAGAATCTGTGTAAAATAAAAATGCGAAACATCTTAAACCTAACTGAAACCATCTTTCTGGGGCCTGGGAGGCAAATGCTTCTTAGATGGTTTGCATTTTTATGCTAAACAGCCCAGCTGCAATTGATAAAAACCAATCAAGCTAATTTAAGTCAATCAAGCCCAGGAGGTTCTCATCACTTCAATGAAAATGCTCTCACACTCCTTAAGAAATGAAGCTTCAGCAGGGCCAGGAGGTCACCTCCATCTCATCTCCTGGCCATCCATCCGCACAGCCAGAGGACCAAGAAATCCAGCAGGGCAGCCATCAGCAGGAGCCCACCACGGGAAGGGAGCCTCTAAGTCGTGTCTAATTAAGACATGTGGGGCAAAGGCTAATGGGAGCCTAGGCAGCCAGGCTGGTGTCCTTAGGAAAGGCCCAGTTATCCCCAGAGAAATGGAGAAAAGCTCTCAGTCCTCTTCATGTCCATCAGGGAGGGGTGGCATTCCCATCTGGCCTTGCAACCATCAAGGATGATTTCCATTCTACAGGCTGAGGGGCAAGAGTTTGTTCTAATGACTGAGAATGCCACACTATCACGGGGTGGGGGAAGCAGACGCTCAGGGGTCATGGGTTCGATGGACCCTGGCAAGTGGTTCTATGTGGGTGTAGGTGTGAGAGACAGAAAGAGAGAGAGAAAGAGCAGACAGAGGTGGGGGGGGGACCCTCGGCAAATCACTTAAATATGTATGTATAAATGTACACACAGAAATGTATGTATGGCTGTTGTAGAAAGGTAGCTACATATATACACGAGAGAGAGAGGGAGAGGGAGAGGGAGAGAGAGAGAGAGAGAGAGAGAGAGAGAGGAGAGAGAGAGAGAGAGAGAGAGAGAGAGAGAGAGAGAGAGAGAAGAAAGGCAGAGGAGGAGAGAGAGAGAAGGAGGAAGAAAGAGAGAAGGGAAGTGAAGGAGAAGGACAGAGACACAGAGACAAAGACAGACAGAACTTCCAGTAGAAGTTTGTATCACAAGCTCCATTATTTGGGAAGGTCTGTCTGAGCAGAGACTAGTATTTCCAAGAAAGTCAATTCAATGAATTACCAGCCTTGAGACATTTGATAAGGGGTTGCTTCAGGGTGTTATTTTCTTGTGAAAAGACAAACAGGTCAGGCCCATTCCCATGTGATATGTTTGGCTTTATTTTCCTCCAAAAGAAAACCTCACCCCTCCAAGCGTCCCCATTTCTTCAAGGACACAGCTACCCCTCTAGCTAACCCACTTCAATCTCTTCTGTCCACTACCCCCCTCTCACCATATCCCATAGATTTCCAGGTTCTACAAAGCTACCCCTACTCCCTCCCTCTCTCTCCTCCTCCTCCTCATCCCTCACACAGCTTCATTCATTCTCCCCTGAACTACAGCAGTCGCTTTCTAAGAGATCCCCATAAATCTGGCTTTTCTCCCTCTTCAACTCCAGCCTATGACCTTGTATGTAAGACCTTGGGCAAGTCATGCCCCTACCTAGAGGTTCAGTTTCCTCATTTGGAGAATGAAAGCATTGGACTACATGACCTCTGAGGTCCCTTCGACTCTCAATCTCTGATCTGGGGAACCATAGCCAAGCATAAGGGCCCTCTGGATCCCAGTTTCTTCATCTGTAAAATGATCATCACCTTGGAAGGCTGAAGTATTGTTCCACTGACTCCCTGCCTCTCTTCTCCAGTCAAATCTAGTATAGAGAAGAAAAGGGCTACAGCATCTTTTAGAATCACAGGCAATATCTGACTCAACTAGCAGAGAGGCAATCAGGGCATAAACATCCCTCATATCCATTTCCCCCTGGATCTGTTGGTCTATACATTATTATAATTCACTAATAACCCAGTAACATTATTAATGTAGCCATTATTAACCGATAGTAAGGCCATTTGAGTGTGACACTCCTTATAATCTTGGACTGAACTGGCCCACCTAGACTTCCACGCCACAAGTCGATTCAGATTAATGTAGAAAAATCCAGCATGTCACAAATGCCAAACCCATCTGATTCACATCCATTTTTGTGCCAATATGCTTAACTTCTATACAACATAGAGCAATGAAGTAAACCCACAGATTTAGCAAAGATGGCTGAGCTTTTCCATTTGAATGAGCGATGACTTTCAAATTCATCACCTTGGAAGGCTGAAGTATTTTTCTGATGACTCTGCCATTGAGTGAACCACTTTAGAACTGCCCTCAGAGGCCTTTATTAGGCCATAAAAGGAAGGTAGCTTCATGACTTTCTGCAGGCAAGGAAGGGGAAGGGAATAAGCATTTATATGGTACCTACTGTGTGCCATGCACTGAGCACTTTTTACAATTATTATCTCACAACAGAACTAGGAGGTAGGTGCTGTTATTACCCCCATTTTACAGTTAAGGAAACTGAGGCAAACAGAGCTTAAGTGACTTGCCTAGGGAACACAGCTACAAAGTGTCTGAAGCTGAATTTCAACTCAGGGCTTCCTGATTCCAAGCCCATCACTCTTTGCACCGCCTCTTAATACCACTTTATGACCAGAATTAGCCTTTCTCTCCTCAAAGATGGTATGACCCAGTCTGACCCCTATGGGCTGTTTCCAGAAATCAATCAATCAGTAATAAGCAAGCATTTAGGACTAAGATCATCTTACTCCATGCCAGCTGGTGCAGACATAGAATCAAGGCTGCAACAGTCCCCACGCTTGAGCAGGTTACCATCCAGGGAAGGGAGACCATATGTGCTGCGCACAGAGAAGAATGCACCAAATAGACACCAGATCATTTCTGAGGACCCGAGGGGTGGGTAGGGTGGGGTAGGAAAGGCTTCCTGTATGTGGTAGCATCACAGCTGAGACTTGAAGGGAGCAGGGGATTCTAAAAGACACAGGTGAAAAAGCCACGCATCCCGGGCCCGAAGCACAGCCAGTGCCAAAGCATGGCGATGAGAGATGGGGTGAACAGTCAGAAGGCCCACTTTGCTTGACCATAAGGCACATTGTCTTCCCCATTAGACCATGAGCTCCTCAAGGGCAGGGACCATACTCTTGCCTTTCTTTTTATTCCCAGCAAGAAGCACAGCGCCTGGCACATAGCAGGTCCTTCGTAAAAGCTTGTTGACTTTGTAGTTGAAGGGAATCATACATAATAAGGCTGGAGATGGTGCCACGTCAGGAAGGGCTTTGAGTACCCGAAGAGGTGATAGTTAATCCTTGGAGCAAGAGGAAGGCACTGGAGTATACTGAGGAGGGAAGTAACATGGAAAGACCTGAGCTTTAAGGCATCACACTCCTCTAGAAAGGGAGGGAATGAGGGGGCCTGAGATCAGGACTCCCTTCAAGATAGCAGCACCACTGATGCCCACAACAGACATCCCCTCCCCAACCTCATTTGTTTTTAACTCATTCAGCACCACATTTGGTTTCTGAAGTCTGTAAATGTCCCAACCAACATTCCATCCCTTCTCTTGTGGGATGGGATCGGCCATAAGTGCCATGAGACGCAAGGGCCGTCTCAGAACTGCCAAACTGCCAACGTTCTGGGCTGTCCCGATGACAGGTATTTCATAAATGCTTACTAAAGGGAATCTACAGAACGTGACGCCATCTTTGAACACAGATCTAAAAGAGGAATTCCAAAAATGATTTAAGCAATGGGTACCTAAAGGACCAAGGAGGACGATGAATGCTCATGTTTTGGTTTATTTTGTTTTAAATAATTCTCATCGCTTTAGAGAGAAGCTGGGAGAAGGAAACCTAGGCAGCACTGGTGCCAGCTATTCACACCCCACACCAGCGGTGTTACCGCCCTGAGCGTGGGCTTCTAGACCCATAAAATGAGGAAGCCAACACAATCTACCCACCAAGATGGTGGGGAGGAAGGTACTGGTCCTGGCATCCCCAATGCCAACACACAGTAGGCACTTAATGAACACTGGCTGGTTGATTGACTACAAAGCCGTAATGGAGCTAGGATCTCTCAGAGGAAGGTACTGATCCTGGCCTCCTCAATGCCTAGCACACAGTAGGCACTTAATAAACACTGGCTGGTTTATTGACCACTAAGTTGTAATGGAGCTGGGATCTCTCAGAACCCCTGGCTTCCTTTCAAGTTCGGCTCAGATGCCATCTTACACAGCATGTCCCAAAAAGCCTTAGCACAGTTTTAAGCTCTGGTTGCTTAAACCACACTAAGACTTTTGGGCACCTTTGTCTTAATCAATCGCCACCCACCTCCAGGTGCTGGTGATTTCTTGTATTGATTATGTGTATATTGTGGATATATATATGAATATATTATATATCTTACATATATAATATACACGCACATTGTTTCTCCTGAGAAAATGTTTTACAGGGCAAGAACTATTTCGTTTTTCTGTCTTTGTATCACAGATACTTAGCACAGTGCCTGACATACAGTAGATGTTTAATAAATACTTGTTGGCTGACCGACTGGTTTCCACCGTATGGGCACTTCCTCTAGCAGCTCAGCTCAGAGCCCATCCACACATCATCATATCCAACTCTCGTTCACATCCTCCCATCTTCCAGAGATGATTCAAACAAGAGCCTCAAGGCCCTTCTCTAGGGCTAATTGCAGCTCATAGGCTGCCCATACACTTGGCATAGACCTTTTATAATCATGCAGTTCCTGGTCCAACATTCGAGTCACCCTAGGTCATATGCTGCAGACTATTTACACTCACTAAGAGCCTTTTCTTCACCCCCTGGCACACCCTGCAATGTCAGCTCTTCAGAGATCGTGGTATCCTAGGATTCATAGTCATACAGATACATCATAAAAGTAATTTCCACTAAAATAAAATAATAATTTAAAATAATAAATAAATTAAACAATAAAAAGTTTTAGAAAATAAAGTTATTTTTAATAAAGTAATTTAAAATAAATTAAATAATGAAATACAAAATAACTTTAAAATAAAGTTATTTTTCAAAATGGAGTTTTGTTTCAGGAAGCACTTTGGCATTACCAAAAGATGTGCACATGGCCTTCAATGCCATCCATTCTGGGTTCAATCCAGTCCATCTGCAGTGCCTAAGATATAGGTCCTGGTGGATCAGATCAACAGTCTATCCAATAAACTGTAAGTCCTTGTCTGGCCAGAGACGTTTTCAATAATTACAAGTGAGGGATAAAACAGGAGGGTAGATGCTATGCGAAGGTCCTTGTCATTGTCACTTTGGGGATGACCAAGGTTGAATCCATATGGAAAAGGTTCTCTGAGTCCTCCAGATGTTTCATTTCATGGAAAACAGGAAGGGGGTGATTTTGCCCCATTCCAGTCACCGTAGAGTTTAGCTTCAGTTGCATCAGACTCTCCATGACCCCATTTGGGGTTTCCTTGGCAAAGATACTGGAATGGTTTGCTATTTCCTTCTCCAGCTCATTTTACAGATGAGGAAACTGAGGCAAACAGGGTGAAGTGACTTACCCAGGGTCACACAGCCAGTAAGCGTCCAAGGCTGGATTTGAACTCAGGAAGATGAGTTCTTGACTCCAGGCCTGGTACTCTACCCACTGTACCACCTAGCTGCCCTCCTTTAATCAGACCCATGGACATTCAAAAGCAGAGTCAGGGAACAAGCATTTACTAAATACCTACTATGTGCAAAGCTGGAGAAGAAAATGGCAAACCACTCCAATATGTTTGCCAAGAAAACTCCAAATAGGGTTATGAAGAATTGGACGTGACCGAAATGACTGCACAGCAAATGTGCCCTGCACCATGCCAAGAGGGTGACAAGTATTATCTCATTTGGTTCCAGGGTTCAGCTGAGCAGTCTGCACCCACCATTGCTTCCTGCACTCTACGGCTCACCCCAGCTGGCCTCTTCCAAGTCCTCACCAGCAACATCCCATTTCCCATCTCCACGCTTTTGTCCAGGCTGTGCCTCATGCCCAGAAATCACTCCCCTCCTCGCCCCCATCTTCCTTCCAGACTGCTTGAGCACCACCTTCTACTAAAAGTCTGTCCCGATTCCTTTGCCAGTGCCCTCCCTCCCAAAACTGCCCGGAATGCAAAGGTGTCTATTTTATATTTATTCTCTATTTGCATCTATTTTGCACTTATTCTTATGTTCTTATCTTGCCTTCCCCTTAAAGGAAATAAACTCCTTGAGGTCTGGGAATGTTCCATTGCTGTCTCTCTACACCCAGCACATGGCACAGTGCCCAGTACTCAGTAGGCACTTATTAATGCTTATACATTGGATTCACACAAGAAAAACCGAGTAGATATGAATGCACATGTTTGTCGATGTGTACATGAGTATGTACATATGTGCTTGTGTGCACACACACACATACGTGCACACACATGCATGTGCACGCGCACACACGCACACACACAGTGTACCAAAAGCCATAATGCCGTTTTCTGTTATTAAAAGCTTAAAACCACACTAAGACTTTGGGGACACATGTATGGCCCCCTGACTCCCTTACATACTGAGTATGTACATATGTGCTTGTGTGCACACACACATATGTGCACACACACACACACACACACAGAGTGTATCAAAAGCCATAAGGCAGTTTTCTGTTATTAAAAGCTTAAGACCACACTAAGACTTTGGGCACACGTGTATGGCTCCCTGGCCCCCTTACTGTTCTATCTTTGGCCTCTGCATCTTTGCACAGGCTGTCATTCACAGACACACACACACACACACACACATGCATCTCCCCACCAATTCTGAAATACTTTGCCTTTAAACTTTTTCTAAAAATGAAATTAAAACGCCATATTAGCCTGGTCAGCCAACCCACCTCAAGTCCTGCGCTGACCCCACAAACATTCCAAAGCAGGGAGAGGGCCTTGGCTGGGAACCAAGGCATGGGATGGGCAGAATCAAACAGCCAGAAACAGCCGATATCATCTCCATCGTTACCTCGCGGTGTTTAATCCTCAATCTTTCACGTTCCCTCCATTGCCACCTTCGTTTCTGGGGTCCCTGGAGGCCTTCCTAAAGTCTTTCCCCCTCTTGTGATTCTCTCCCCACCCTTATCATCCTAAAGCTAGAGCTACGAGAGTCCCCAGGGGCCGTGAGTCCAGCCTCTCTGTTTTAGATGAGAGTAAACTGAGGCGTGGTGAGGGCACTTTACCCACAATGACACGACGATGCTCCATCAAATTATCTGTGACGCCATTGTTTCTTCAAGTAAGAATGGAAACCCCTTGAGGGGAGGGACTTTCACTGTTGCCTGTCCTCCAGAGGCCTGGCACGGTACCTGGCACTTAATAGATACCTAATAAGTGGTTGTTGTAATAGCCTCCCTAAGATTTTGGGGGATATACTCTAGATGCGGCCTGTTTACAAATACAAAAGTCTATAAATGAGTCAAATACATGTACCCAAGATACACAGAGAACAATGCTTCGCGATGGGGGCACATCAAAGATGTATGAGCCACAGGCCGTGGTCCCTGCTCCTGGGTAGCACTGATCCTAGGACAGAATTCATAATAATACGAATAACAACAACATCAACAACAACAATAATAATAATAGATGATGATGATGATGATAATAGCTAGCAATTATATAGCACTTCGAGGTTTGCAGAGCACTTTCCAAATATTGTCATCTTTGATCCTCACAACAATCTTGGGAGGTAAATGCTATTATTATCCCCATTATACAGATGAGGAAACTGAGGCAAGCAGCAGTCAAGAGACTTGCCCAGAATCATACAGGCAGCCTGGGAACTCAGTTCTTTCTGACTCCAGGTCTAGGGTTCTAGCCTGAAGTGCTAAGCCAGCTGCCTAAGCAGAAAGGGAGGGGGGGGGAAAAAAAGGAAGGTTCATGACCACCAGAAAATCCCGGAAGCCTTCTCTACAGAAATGGATACAAGAAAGAGCCAGTCCCACAGCTGCCTAGGCAATGATCTCTTTCTTACAAGCACTTCCATTCGGAAAATCCCTTAATTCTGGCTGTATGAAGCCATCAGTTTAAAGATGAATGTGCCAGTTTAAATAAAAACTATGTATTTTATCGGAATTACTAACTTCAGGTGCTAATTTTAGCTTGCGCAAAGCCCAACCCTCTGGATGTGGCTTTTGACGAATAATATGTTTCTAAGTCTTTGGACCACAAGCGTTAGTGCCAAGTTTTCTAAAAATGAAATTAAAATGCTGTATTAGCCCGCCCATCCTAGTCAGCCAACCCACCTCAAATGCTGTGCTGACCCTGCAAACATTCCAAAGCAGGGGGAAAGGTCTCGGCTGGGGACCACAGCGGGGATTGGGGGAAGAATAAGGAAATACCCACAAACAGCGGAGGGCCTTCTCCATGCCCTTTACTGAGCTAGACCCTGTGGAAGGATCAAAGCAAGTGCAAGGCTCAGCCCCTGCCCTCAAGGAGCTTTCCAGTGGTCAGAAAGACAAGATTTACATGCGAGAAATAAATGGAGAACAATTCAAGGTAGCATATAATTAAGTGTTAAATCGTGTGGTTGGGTCTCACATTCTAGGCGTCTAGACGTATAAATGTTATAGGAGTTCAGGAAAAGGAGAGATCAGTGTGGGCGTGAAAGTAAGGGAAATGTTTAGGGAGAAGGAAATACTTGATCTGGGCCAGGAAGGTTTGGGACCTGCAAGGGAAAGGCCGAGAAAGAGGGCCTTCTGGCATCCGGGAGGTGGGAGATGCTAGAATTCCCACAGGCACCAAGTGAGGAAGGAGAAGAGTAGGGTGGAATGTCCTTTGGAGGAGAGTGGACGGGATTAAAAACACTCCCTGACTCAAATCTCACTAACGCCTTGCATCTTTTTTTTTTCTTTTCTGCAAGCCCCTTTCACCAGCATAATAATATCTTCTGATAATGATCTCGGCTTGGTTGTGTTTCACCTAACATATGGTATTATTTTGAAATTAGCTTTCTAGAAAAGACTAGAGAATATTGGCATGCCTCTTCTTGACAGATGGGGTTTAGAGCAACTCAATGACAAGGCACATACACTCACACATGGATTCAGGCAAGTCCAGAGTGAATGTGTTGCCGGTCTTGAAGATTACTCAATAAGCCTTTTAAAAGCAATACTGTTTCAACTTCGAGGTATCATCTCTTATTATTATACATGAATATGGAAAAGATCTGTGTTGGTGCTAGCATGAGGAATTCACTCCACCAATGGCAAGGGCAACCATGATGACTGAGTAAAGAAATGCTTGGAAGTTGCTTGGGGCACACATGCAAATATGCAAAAGGTCTGTGATTCTGTCAATGGGGTGGAGGGACTCCCAGTATGAGATTCCCTCCACCAACAAAGATCACAATCCATCTGTGACTTATTAGATAACTCCCAGTGAGTCGCTTGGAGCACACTCAGGATGTGTCTTATATGTACCAATTGGTTTTCACATGTTGACTCTCCCATGTCACTGGAAGACCCTTGAGGGCGGACAACATCTGGCTTTGTTTGTACCCCAAGTGCTTAGGAGAATGCCTGGAACACTGTAAACATTTAATTTGTGCTTGCTCAATACACAGCTATCGAATGTTAGGGTATGTATTTTAACCCATATTTTCCTGACTTCCAATCCAACATGTCACTAGACCAAGCTACCTCTTTTCGGATTTAAGAGTACCTGAACTGAAGAGATGTTTGTACTTCTCAGAAGCCACACATACCATGAGATACTGAGAATCTGGAACGCAATCTCAGCTCTGCCACAAAACACGTGATTGACCTTGGGTAGTTCATTTTGTTTCTTAGGCCTCAGTTCCCCTATTTGTAAGGGGGGGGAGGGTGGATTAAGCTAGATGCCATCTAAGGCCCTTTCTGATTAGAAATATTTCATCGCATGATTAACTTAAATATATTGAAGAACAAAAAATTATATTAGAATTGTTTCAGTAATGAAGAAATTTCCAGAGTAAAAAGTTGTATTAATGGTAAACCAAAAGTCAGATCTTCCTATCACTAATAGCCACCAATATGTCAAACATCAAAGAGGCAAGCACCATCTGTGATATCTGGTTCGGTCTATGACAAGGAGGGGATGCACTTCTCAGCAGAGTCCACGGTCAGGGAGGTGATATCATCTGGCTGCAAAGAATTCCATTCAATGGGTACATTGCAAGAAGTTTTCCAAAAGAATAAAGAGTTTTTAAAAATTCATTTCAGCCTCCACATCAATCTACTCATAAGCTTTCACCAGATTTCTTTCATCTAATGCTCTCACATTTATACTACAATATGCATTTATACTGTTACATAAAAACAATGACTTTCTATACACATATATATATATACACATCTGAAAGCAGAGGGGGAGGAAGGGAGAAGGAAGGAACAAAGGGAGAGAGGGAGGGAGAGAGAATATATTACATAATGGGGAAACATATTATGTGTCAGACATTGTGCTAAGTGCTGATAATACAAATACAAGCAAAAAAAGAAAGGTGATCTCTGCCCTCAAGAGGCTCATATTGTAATGGGGGATTGCTGCTTGTGCTTTCTTCTGGAAGAGAACCAATGACATCAGGAGAGTGATGTTTTGACTTGCAAGTGAATTAGATTTAAGTGAGGCAGGGCTGTGCAAAGTCACTAGCCTCACTCTCTCCTCAAGGCTCATCTGAGTCCAGTAGCAAGACATAGGTCAGGATGACCTACGGAGGAAGATAACATTCAAAAGGGCGGAAACAGAATGGGAAAGAAGGTAGTTCTGAAGTCCAACAAGTTAGAAAGAAGGCCAGCCTGGCCTTTCCACAAAATGGAAGCTCCGGAAGAAATTCACCAATGGAAGAAAGTTGATGGGCCTTGCAGAGGAATATTCCATGGAGAGCAGGCTATAGGGATGGTCCACTGCAACAGGGTAAGGAAGCCCCAAGTGCTAATTAAAGTTCCAAGATAAGTCAGCAGTAGAGAAGACATGGCTTTGGAGACAGGAAAGTCAGGTATAGTGGGGAGGAGGGTGGGAACCCATGAAATAAAGAAGACACAGAATGCTTCTTCAGTCCTGGGCAGCCCCTTTCACTGCTCTAGAAATAACAGCAGAGTGATGGAAAATGGGGAACAGGATGCTAAGAATCACACTGTTTTTAGAGTATATACAAACATTAGTTTAGCTGCTGATCCTCCAACTATGAGGTCCTTGTTTGATGACCCATAACAACTGGACATGCCTTTGAAGCAGCTGAATCCGATCTAGCTTAACATTCTCACTATAAACCAAAGGAGAAGATGAAAGCTAAGTTGTAGCTCAATGACTCAGAAGTTCTCCTCGGAAAAGGAAAGACAGAGTTAGTGGAGCTGGTTTTACCCTGCATCTGAAAGGCAACAAAAGTCATCATCCCAGGGGACTTGTGGTTGTATCTGATTGAAGAATGCATGATCAGTATTCACAGAAAAACCACCGTGAAAATAATTGCAGCTTAAGCACCAATATCTGTTACAGAGGATGAGGAGGCAGAGAAATTCTACAATTAAATCAACATATGCTATGAAACTCAGTGACTTCAATGCAAAGCTCGAAGGTGCTGAAAAACACACTGGAAGAAAAAGCCAAGAGGAAGAAATGAGGTAAGTCAAAAGCTTAAGGACTACACAGAAGCCTCCTGCCCATGGATTATAAAACACTTTCCTGAAAGAAGGATCAGGAATTGTTAAATATGGGTAGCACTAAAAATATCACAATTTATTTTTTTTTAATTTTTAACATTCAACCAAGCATTTAAGTGCCTACTATGTAGCAATTACTGGGAATACAATGCTAAAAATAAAACAATCCCTACTACCAAAAGACTTACATTCTATTGGGAGGAAACAATGTGCTAAGTCAATCCAATAAGCATTTAGTAAGCACCTACTGTGTGCCAGGCGTTATGCTAAGCGCTGGGGACACAAAGAAAAATTTTTTTAAAAATAGCCCCTGCCCTCAAGAAGTTCACAGTCTAATGGGGAGATGATATGCAAACAACTATGTATAAATAAGATATAAACAGGATAAATTAGAGATAATCAACAGAGGGAAGATGCTAGCATCAAGGGAGATTGGGAAAGACCATATACACAGATAATTAAATGCAAAATAAATATGAAATCACAGAAGGGGTGATGCTAGCAATTCGAGCAATGAGGAAAAATTTCAGGCAAAAGGCAAAATTTGACCTGGGCTATGAAGGAAGCTAGGGATTCTAAAAGACAGGGTTGGGGAAGGCACGCATTCTAGATATAGAGCACAGACTATGTAAAGACAAGGTGATGGGAAATGATTTGTTACTAACGCAGGAGACATCCTGAATCAATTATCTGTGTATAGCTAGACCTTGTTAGAGCAAAGATTGAGATTAGAAAAAAAAAAGATAGCAGAATGAAGAAAGGAAATAAGAAAAATTTAGGTGTGTTTTTAAAAACTACAACCTTACCTATAAGGAAAAGTTATTGACTACAAAAAGTTGGAAATGGATATAGGAAAGGACATTGACAATGATTATAACAACATCACACTAAAGTTTAACTGATGTAAATCAGTTCCTAAAATAAGAAGTCTAAAACCTGCCTTAGTCAGTAAACATTTAATGTTCTTCCCAAGGAGAAAGATATGTAAACTAATACTAGTTTGGAATATAAACTCATTTGTAAAATCTTACAGAGGAGACTGATAAAAGATTAAGGGCATTATGGCCTCATAAAATAGAAAGGGAAAAAAAAAAAAGAAATGGAAAGGAATAAAAAAATTTAAAGAAAGCTTCGTGAGAGATCTCACTAAGCAGGGCCATTCCAAGGGCATTAAGAACAAAACTGGGGGCAGTTAGGTGGCGCAGTGGACAGAGAACTGGACCTGAAGTCAGGAGGACCTGAGTTCAAATCCTGCCTCAGACAAAACACTTGACACTTACTGGCTGTGTGACCCTGGGCAAGTCACTTAACCCCAATTGCCTTAAAAAAAAAAAAAGGAACAAAACTGGAAGGACTGACAATGAGTCTCATCCAAAAGCCACAAAGAGGTAAATGGCGGCCATGAGCAGGGTGAAACATATTACAGACGAGGAATGATTCAGTAGAAATAGTGGGATGGTTGTCATTAAAGAAACATGTGCCTTGAAAAAAGATTGCCCAGCTTCATTCTAGAATGAGAAATACATAAACAGGGCTTACGCACTCCATGCCCACCCATGCAACGTCTTGAAAAGTATGTCCCAAAAAAGGTGTTAATCATGCTAGTGAAAACTTCTTGGAAATAAAATTAAGAATGCTACAATTAGTTTTGGTGTAGTGCAAATGCTGAACTTGGAGTCAGGAGAGGCCTGGGTTCAAATCCTTGAAATTTACTACTTGGGTGCCTAGTCCTTGGGGAAGTCGTTTAACCGCCCAAGTCTCTGTGTGCTCATATTTAAACTAGGGATAATAATACTTCCTCTATGCACCTCATTGGGCTGATGGAAAGTGATGTGGAAACCTTAAAACATGCTAGAAATAGGTCCTCAAAGTAGGTCACATTGCAGCTAGTGCCAAAATATGTCATTTTCATTAGAATTGCGGCAATAGACTCTATGTCCGATGTCCAAAATTGCCAAACTGGGAGCAATTTTCTTAATTCAATTACTCTACCCCAGTCTTCAAATCAATGCATGTTTTCCTGTACGTGCCTTTGACCACAGAAGAGAGGTTGAAGAGTTGGCGAGGAGTCGTGCAACCAGAGCTGAAAAGTATATTAAACCTCTCGGTGGTAATTGGTACTCGATACAATGGTCTTAAACATCCGTGCCTCCTTTCAGGACAGTGTCACTCACTCACACACACACACACACACACACACACACACACACACACACACAACACACACACACACACGCTCTGGACGTTGTTGGAAGAGTTCCCAAATAGTGACCTTCCCAGACAGAGTTGGTTGGCAACCATCACCACCAGCATCATAGTTAGCTCACATTACTAGACACCCTTCCAAGTGCTTTACACCCCTTATTTCATTTGAGCTTCACAATAAACCCAGAAAGATGGTACAACAGATATTACTGAACACATTTTATGAAAGAAGAAGCTAAGGCTCAGAAAGTTTAAGTGACTGTCAAGGGTCAGAGAGCTAGTTAAGAAGCAAAGGTGGAATTTGAACCCCCGTCTTCTTTACTAGGAAGTAGAATAGATTCTAGTACAGAGCCTTATTTTATCACAGTCAGGGGTCATTAGCTCTCCAATTAATATGGTGACAAATTTTTAATAACAGGGCTTAATATCTGTTGGTCGATGAATGAATATAGAGGTAATAGATAGTTCTCTTTTAAAAAAACACTAAATTTGATTGACTAATAGTAAAACCAAAACTTTAGTGGCCATATGACCCTTGGATAGTAACTCATGTGCATGGGCTATATTTTGTTACCCATAACAAAACTGGGGGGGGGGGGTAAAGAAATGAATGTGAAAAAATATCTGAATACTATATATAATTAATTAGAAAATGTATTCATTGTGTAAATTAGAGTGAGCCAAGTAGTTTTCCTCACCTACAATTTCTTTAATGGATCACTCACCTGATAGGGTTGTTGCAAGAATGGACAAGACACGGGGAATAGGAAAGTACTTTGTAGATATGAAACATCAGAAAGTATGAGCGGGTAATGGTTGGTAGTAAAAACCTGAGACGAATCCATGCTGTCATATATTTGTAGAATCCTTACAACCCAATCTGGTATGACATCTTTCTGAATGAGTCAGACAGGATGAGTGTACAACAATATATAAGAATATTTGGTGCAGACAGGTGATTCCACTAGCATGGAAAACTCCTTGTATGGAAATGCCCTCCACTGATATAGCACTGAGCAGAGAGCCTGGCACATAGTAGGTTCTTAATGAATGTTTACTGACATTGACTGATTGATACAGATGAGCAACTCCTCTGAAATTTACAGGCAAAGAGGAATGCCTGGAACACTGAGGGAGAGACCCACAGACACACAGTGAGGATGGGATGTGGCAGAAATAGGAGTTGAACCAGGTTCTTCCTGACTCCTAGGCCAGGTCTCTCTCCAGTAGGCTACATTGACTCTCATTAAAAATAACAAGTTGCATTTATGTAAGCCTTTAAGGTTTTCATGGACTTTTTCTTTAAAAAAAATTTTTTTCTCATTAAAGCCTCATTCCAAACATGTGAAGTAGGTATCATGGATGTGATTATCCCCATTTTACAGATAATGAAACGGAGGCTCAGAGAAAGGAGGTAATTGGGAAAGGAAGGAATAAGGTAAGGGAATAAGCATTTATGAAGCCCTACTATGTGTCAGGCACTGTGCCAAGTGCTTTGCAAAAATTAAACTCATTTGATTGACCCATGAACATACAACCAGTAGGTGTCAGGGAGGGGACACTAGTCTTCCTGACTCCAAGTCTGGCATTGAATCTACTACAACTATATTCTCTCTATATTCAGTACAGCTTCTTCTGTCTACCCTTCATACATCTAAGCCCAAACCCTCATTACTTGTGGTTTTCTCATAATTAGAATAATGGAATAATAGCAAGTGTTACAAAGTTATCTCGAGTGTCAGAAGAATACAACCACAAGGTCACTAGATGGATCAAACTCTCACCCATAAGTGGGAGAGAGGGCCAAAAAAATTATGAATGGAAGTAGTTAATAAATCCTACATTCCTTAAAATACAGAAAAATGAAAGAATGGGTCTTTGGGGTCGGTGAGAGGTTTTCAGGATTTCTCTCCTCTTAAATTCTGTCTTCTCTTTTAAAAAAAAAATGGCAAATCAGCTTCCCACAGACATGATCTGAATGCCTGGCTTCCCCCTAAACTATTAGCCAGTGTATCAGGTTTAAACCTGGATTTGGATTTCCTCATTGATAATTGTCTAATTGGATTTTGCCAATTCTCAACAAAGTCTAGAGTGTCCCAGGCCGTGCTTTTTTCATGTGGACCCAAAACCAAGAAAAAGGGCTAATAATCCAACTTTGTCCCTCAAAGAGAACAAAGGCAGGATGGGAATTCAACACTGTACAGAGAATAACATAGGACCCCGTTCATGCTTTAATTTCGTATGTGAGCTAAACGAAATTCAGTGTCTAGAATTAGATATTGTTCGGCACAGGTTAAATACCACAGGACAATAGACTCTAAGGAACTATTCAAATTCTTCTGATACACAGGAATCTGATTATCTCAACTATTGCTCAAAAGGAAAAAAAAGTCAGCAGCATTGCCTCAGACTTGGAAATATTCTGGTTAAAAAACAATTGTTGTTGTAATGAGACTGGTTATAATGAGATTTCAACTGTAGAAACAATACCAAATTGAAAGCAGAATTACTTACAAAAGAGCCCTGTAAAATAGGATTATTTTAGGACAATGGAAAATAAGGTGTTTGTGGTTTTACCCCATAAATTCTCTGCTGTCTGCTCATATTTATTCCTTCTTGGCAGTCCTCTGAACACTCATTCACATTGGAGAGTCTTTCTGCCCTAGCATTCATTTTGGGGGGAAAGCCACAGAAAAAAACATCTCCCAGCCTCACCTTTCTTCCTCCATTTTATTGGCTCTTCAGTCCTAATTCTTATACATGCATCACACTCGCATTCAGTTACACTCTGGACAATGAATTTTCCTAATCCAGTTAGCATGCTGACAGAACAGTGCTCACAATTTATAGAATTTCCTTTTAGCCATCTACCTATTTCACAGTTCATTACAATCCACAATGCACACCTGTGTTTATGCAATCACAAGCAATTTTACACTGAGTACTAAATAAGGTATTGTCTAAATCCTTTAAAAATGCAATTTATCCCTGAACTATCTATCAATCAATTTGGGGTTTGAAGCTACCTGTCTGATTCCCTAATGATGCAGAAATCGGTTACACACCATATCACAGACATTATCAACTGCCAGATGTCTTCAGTGCAAGGTTTGGAAGCCCCCTTCTCTACCCTTTTGTTAAATGGTCATCTCCATAACCCTGGGGATACTGGAGAAGGGGGAATTTTCTTTGTTATCCATTTAGCTATGTTATTCAATCTGATGTCCTTTACTTTGATCTATATGTCCTCTTGTTGGTCTGGTTTAAAAAAAAAAAAAAGAACGCTGGTGGGGGCTCGTGAGCTATGGCTTTGAGGTGAATGCTGACTCAAAGCAAACCATGAACCTGGTTGGTGGTAGCTTTCAGGAGAACCATGATTGAGTGGGAACCCAGACTACATACACCTGGACCGGACTACCTTCTCATAAAAATCATAGCACAAAGTCACATTTTCAAAGTTTCTATCTAATGCCAAAGATTTACCAAACCAAGTACTCCGTACCAGGAGTTCCCTAAATTGCTTAAGCTCAGAAAGCCTCATCGTTTTCTCTTCTTGGATCCAGAGATATTTTTAGTGTTCTGAGCTCCCACAGCCTGATCTTGGCTTATTTTTATCTAACCCTCAGGTTTTCACATCACTAATAAGAGAGAAAGTAAATAAATACTTATACATTAATGAAGAAAAATGTTTGCATAGTTTGACACTGTCATCAGATAGACCCTCAAAATGGAAAACAGAAACCACCCTCAAATGCTTGCCCTGGCGGAGGTGAACTCCACAATAAATGTGGTCCCAAACATTTTTCCTGTCAATGATAAAGAACTCTGCAGACCACCCAATCATGACCACCACAGGAGCTATGACTCAGATAACTTTGGTCCTTTTTTCTTTCAAATGAGAATTATCACTCAAACATAATGAGGTCTCACCATGTCAAAAAGAAGCGCATTAAAACTTAAAAAGAGAGAAAGATTAAAATGGTTGCCCATCAGCTAGGTGAGTATTTGCCCACCCTTTAAATTCATCTTGTCTCATCTTTTACAACATTAACAAGAATTCTGACATGGGCTTATAAGTAGATTCATCAAGTCTAAAATGGTTCTGGACTTATTTGTTAGATCATTATATTGCTGTTATCACAAACAAATAACAAATCCTTTTTAAAGGTACTTTCTTTCCATCAAGGGCTCCAGCCAGACACAACTAAGCCTATTTATCTCAGAGTTATTGTAAGCTAATTTTGTACTTTGAAGATTAAATAAATGATAACAGTGGGCATTTGTATAATGCTTAGAAGATGCAGTGTTGGAGAGAGAGGGTGAGCCTTGGCATCAGAAAGACCTGGATTCAAGTCTTCTCTCTGCCACTTCTCAATGTCCCATAAACTTACTAAGACTCAAAGTTGTAGATGAATTGCTAATATGTATGGGTGAAAAACATTTCCATA
Source organism: Phascolarctos cinereus (assembly GCF_003287225.1). Lineage (NCBI taxonomy): Eukaryota > Metazoa > Chordata > Mammalia > Diprotodontia > Phascolarctidae > Phascolarctos > Phascolarctos cinereus. The sequence goes on from NW_027555847.1 coordinate 13,704,836, forward strand.
CCAGGATTTCCTAAATTGATTAAATAATAGATCCAGATTGGGGGGAAGAGAGAGAGAAAGGAGGAAGGAGAGGGAGGAGATGGAGGGAGAAATGAGGGCTTTGAAGATGTGTAAAACACTTTATAAACATTCCCAAGGCATCCCCAAGCCATGTCGCCAATACTCTAGCTTCCTCCTCAGCCTCTTCCCACCTGAACCCAAATTCCCATCATTCCAAGCCTGGGCTCTGATTGGTAAGCAATTACCTACCACTTGGTTCACCATATCACTGCGCAACCATTTTCAAGCCATTCTGCCAGACACGCACCCTACCACCCCCAAACCCTTCCCAGTTATCAACTCTTATTCTTCCTATGTGTGTTTTCTCAATTTTGTATTTGTATCTCAATGTGTAGAATAGTATGGGGAACATAGCATTTAATTTTTTTATTCATTCACTCATAAACATTATTTCAATGGACCCTCATAATGATCATGCTATGTAGACACACCATTATCCTCATTTTATAGATGGATGAATGGAATACCAGAACATATCTGGGGCAGTATTTGAACTTAGGTGGTCCTGAGCACAGCACAATATCCTCTGGACCACTTCAATAAACATTTATTAAGTACCAGGCACTGTGTCAAGCCTGGAGATATAAAAAGAGGCAAAGGGTAGTCCCTGCCCTCAAGGAGCTTAAAATCTAATGAGGGAGACAACATGCAAAGAAATATGTAAGACCATTATTGCTGTTCCATAAACAATCCTAAGAGGTTCAATAAAAATCCATATTTTAATTTAAAATACACTGACTTACATCATATGATAAACACCAATTTCTAGCTCCAAGCAGGAAAGGCCTTTTCGTCTGCCTGGGGCACCAAAAAGGTCAGTGCTGTAGGTGTGAGGTCCAGAACTAGCCCGGATCCCTCCCCTCCCCAGAAATTCCAGCATCACGGTTCACAAGCTCTTTCCTCCTTTTCTCGCCAAACTTTATTCCCAAGAGTTGAAGCTCTCCAAGAGAAAGGGGCCAAGGAGCGATTGGAATGGAGACACAGAAAAAGAGGCAAATCAGGCTCACTCTGAGCCCACTCAGAGAACACTTTGGCAGGCCGAGCCTCCAACGTCTTGACTCATCCCGGACGCTGGCAGAACTGGTCTGCCTTCTCATGGGGGGACTCCACTGAGTCACGGTTGACTCAGTCAGATCAGGGTGGCCACCGAACTCACCCTGGGGAAGCTCCCCCTGCTTTCAAATTTAGGAAGTGACTACAGTTTAACCCTTGGGAGGAGGGGCAGGACAAATGCTATCATTCCAGTTTTCCCTCTATCTTGAGCCAATCATTCCAGCCTCTAAGGACCTGTCCAAAGGGGACATTACCCCTCACATGCAGGATTGTTGGGGGGAAGTCCTTTTTGTAAATCGTAAAGTCATACTTAGGCTAGGCAGGGTGGTGTAGTGTCCAGAGAGCTAGCCCCAAGTCAGTAAGGCCTGACTTCAAATCCAGCCTCTGACAGTACTGGGTGACCCTGGGCAAGTTAAGTCACCGCTTGTTGCAAGCACCCAAGAAATTCTCTGAGCCTCTAAGTTAAAGACAAATTGCTTATCTGAATCGGTGCAGAAAGTTTCCATACCAGGAGTTTCCTTCAAACGAAAATCAGAGCCCCAAACATGTATATATGTGTGCATGTGTGTACATATGTATAGGTATTTATCTATAAATATACACATATTTATGTATATACACATATATGTATGTGTGCACATATATATACACATGCACACGTGCATGTTTATACTATGGATTTTTCTATATATGCTTTCATGTATTTACATGTCTGTATATGCATAAACACATGTGTATGTTTACATGCGCATGTATATGCACCCTCATGTGTATTGTGGGCATCTGCCTTGGTAGTGGCAGTTTTCTCATTCAAGCATTTCTTTTACTGATAAAATCCCATTCCCTATACATTGATGTAGAAATATGTTCCCCTATACATATTCATATATGTACATATATATGGAAATAGATGAGCTAAATTGACTATCTCTTGGGGTGCTAGATGGCATAGGAGATAAAGTCAGACCTGAAGTCTGCAACACCTGAATTCGAATCCCATCTCAGATGGTCACTAGTGGTGTGACCCTGGGTGACTCACTTATCCGCTCCATCTCAGTTCTCTCATCTGTAAACTAGGGATAATGACAGCCAGTAACTATGGGGTCGTGAGAACCAAGTGAGAAGACAGATGTAATGGTTTGTAAAAGTTAAAGCTAAGTTATAGAAATGCCAGTTGTTGTTATCATTGTTGTTGTTTTAGAAAAGCGCTTCGGAATAAGTCAAGGCTTCCATTTTTGTCTCCTCCAGTAGAAGGTAAGCTCCTTGATGGCAGGAACTGTCTCTGCTTTTGTATTGTTTCCCCAGCTCTCAGCACAGTGCCTGGCTCATGCATACTAAGTTTCACTCACTGTCTGAAGAGGAGGTCAGATGGTCAGCAGAAAGACAGGATCAATGAGAATCAGAATGGAAGGCCAAGTCTTGGAGGGAGATGGAGGGCTAGACTTAAGAGTCAGAGAGCCCTGATGCATCCCAGCTGGGTGACCTCAAGCCAACCCCTTCACCTTTCCAAGCCACCATTTTGTCATTTGTAAATGACACTTCAAACCTTCAGGGGCTCTGTATTCCAGGGGTTATTATTAGTGATGAATATCCTACCTCATTTCAGACCAATGGAGTGGAAAGAGATTTGTCTGAAAGAGTGAAGAGTCTGACTATAGATGGAAGTCATTTCCTGTACATGTAGGGAAAATAATGCTATCAGCTAAAGAACCTTGGATTTAGGAATGGAAGGGACTCGGGGACCATCTAAACCATGAATTCTTAACCTCAGTTCTATGAACCTGGTTTAAAAAAACTAATAACAATATTTCAATATAATTGCTCTCCTTTATAATCATGTTGTTTTATTTTATGCATTTAAAACTTCATTCTGAGAAGGGGTCCATAAGCTTCACCAGACTGCAAAAGGGGTCCATGAGACCAAAAATAAGGTTAAAAACTCTTGCTGTAGCCCAAACTTTTCATTTTGTAAATAAGGAAACTGAGGCCTCTAGTCCTCTGACACCAAATATAGCATTTTCCACTGGGCCACACTGTCTTAAGTAGGTCTGTTTTAATCAAAGCCTTTCACATCAAAGCATTAGCCCACAGGGCTGGCCTCTGTGTACACGGTGATTACACAGAGATAAATAGGTATTTGAGCAATGCTTGAAAAGTTTGCTCTCTCAGGAAGGTAAACATTCCCTTAGACGTTAACATTTTGTTTGACATGTTTAGTTTTGTCAAAGGTCATTAAGATATTAAGTTCAATCTTCACCTTGTCATAAGTGATCCCGAATGCTATACCAGGAAAGTCTGAGCTAACAAAATGGTGCTGGGTTAGGAATTCAAGCCCATGATGTATCTTACAGGACAATCACATAACCAACACACATTGGTTTGTCTGCTAATTGATTATAAGAAAAATTTCAGGTGGGGGTGTTGTTATAACAAGAGTTTTAAAATCTTAATAACTGTATCCTTCCCTAAGATACTCATATTTGAAAACTCAAATGGCTCTGTGTTCTCATCACTGTAAGTCCACATCACTCTCCAGCTCTGAGTCCCAACTCATCCACCAATCTCAACCTTCATGGTTCTTGAATGAATGAATGAAAAAAGAGACCTTTATCAAGCAATTACTGTGTGCCAAGCTCTGTGCTAAGTTAAGTGCTTAGGATACCAAAAGAACACACCATGTCCTCTGAAGAAGCTCACCCACGACTCCCTGAGTCTTGTGCCAAGATCGTTGTAGCTGAGTTTTCCCCTTTGTTTCTTCATCACCTCTTTTTTATGAGATGATATCACTCATAAGCTTCCATTATCATCTCCCCATAATGCCTTACAAATGACTTCCCATTCTAAAACAGCCTTTCCACGGGCTGTCACGCCATGTATCGCTGATTGTTGTTTGCAGGTTGAAATGATTTCTGAGCTCTTTGGCCCCCTCACTGCGCTGATTGCTTTAGATCAATTAAACTTCTACTGTCAATGGTATTATCAGGTTGGGGGAGAAGGGAAAGAAAGAAGGAGGAAGAAGAAGAGGAGGAGGAGAAACGTTTATTAAGTGCCTACTACGTGCCAGGCACCATGCTAAGCACTTTACAAACATTATCTCATTTAATCCTCACAACAACCCTGGGAGGTAGGTGCTACTATTATGCTCATTTTACAAGTAAGGAAACTGAGGCAAACAGAGGTTAAGTGAATTTCCCAGGCTCACACAGCTTGGAAGCTTGTCTGAGGCTAGATTTGAACTCAAATCTTCCTTAGTCCAGGTCCAGCATTCCATCCACTGTGCCACCAACTGCCTCCGTAAGTAACTTTCAGTTGAATGCAATACCTTTGAATTTTCAGTCTTTATTCTCATTTGGTATGGATTTTGCCCTTTTCTCTAACTCGTCAGTGTACCAACCGCACACAGAGAGTCGGTACCCAAACCCTCCCACACCAGAAACTCATCATTTCCTAGCAGAAAGCAGTCGGTTCCATGTTGTTCCATGATCACCACACTCTACTCTTTTCGGCTGTCTTCTTTAAGAAGTATTCCTGTGAGAAAGCTCTGAATAATCTAGAAGCATTTGGCTTTCTTCATTTGTTAATCCTCAGCCGTCTTTCCCAACACTTTTCTGGCAATGTTAAATAACCAAGTCTCCAATGAAGTGGTCCTTCCTCAGGGCTTTAAATGCACCAGGAAATTGTCTCCATCGACTCCCGTGCATGCCTCCCCTGACAGAACTTGGGACAATTTAATTGTTTTCAATTTTTTTGTTATTCTGAAACTCAAAAACATCAACGAACACCCATGTTTCCACAAGCAAAGAACAGAAGAGGATTGCATAAGAAGCCCTGAATCTCCACTATGTCCTGTTTGCTTCTTTGTGAAAGGTATATAAGAAATTCAACATGGCAGTTTCAAAGCTGTCCTGCTTGTATGTCTCTCCCTCCAACTTCTTTCTCCTCTCTTTTGTGCATTCCTTCAATGATGCTCTATTCTTTTTTTCCCATCGTCAGGGGGGGTGGGAGGTATTACTATCACTAGTTCCCCTTCTCCCCCCTTCCAAAAAAAAAAGGGGTGGGGGAAATCCTGCCTGGTAACAAAAAAGCAGAATTGATAAAACTAATTCCCACATTGGCCATGTCCAAAAATGTCCATCTTCTTTCTCCTGTGAAGTCCCCCCATCTCTTGCCCTTTGAAATTCATAAAACTATTGTGATTGCTGTCACTACCGAATGAATGTAGCATCCACTGAGATATACATGTTGGGCAGGAGGTGGAAACATGCTTCATCCACAGTCCTTTGGAGCCCTGGCTGGGCACTGAATGCACAGAGTTCTTACATTTTCCAAGTGCTTTTTCCCCTTTCAATGTTGTAATCATTGCATATGCTGTTTCACCTGCTAGCTATTCTCCCTGTTAGGGGCACCTTCCTGAAGGCTTCTCAATTCCTTTAGAGCAAAACTCTCAATACTGATGAGCTGCTATTCCTCCAGTACTGTGTCCTCACTGCTGACAGGACAATGTTCTCACGTTCTGATTATAACAACAGCACAACAATGTTTATAGACAGCCAAACAATTGTGATCCTTAGCACCTTCTGTCCCTAAGCTACAATAAAGTTTAAAAATAAAGAAATGAATATCAAAGAACAGCTAATGTTTCATAACCATAGGAGTGGGTGTTAAGTGTTCCTTTTATGCAATGCATCTTCCAAAAAAATATTGAATATTCTTCCAAGAATAATACTTCTCTTATGCTCAGGAGTTTGGAAATTCATATAAATGTGGAAGAAAAGGACAAAAAATAAAATAAATCCAACTTTCCCTGACATCAGGCTAAGAACAAAAGTGAAAGAGCCCCATTCCCCAATGAGCTACATTTCTCGGTGGCATTCTGTGACATTAAAAAAATAAGGAATGCATGTGAAATGCTGTGGACTCAATTCTGAAGCCAAATAACATCCCCCCACCCCCTCACCAAATATCAAAGCAAAGCTATACAGGTCTTTGGCCAGAACACAGGAGCTGGATTGAGACAAGTACAGCCTAAGGTTGGGTGAACTCAAGAAGGTCCCACCTCCCAAGACATCACTGACGTAGAACATTATCAATACTCGACACCCTCCTCATCTTCTGTCTCTGTGATGAGAGTGCCAGCAAGTGCCCTTTGAAATTCATAAAACTATTGTGATTGCTGTCGCTCCTGAATGAATGTAGCATCCACTGAGATATACATGTTGGGCAATCTCTCTTATGGCATAGATCACCACAGATGCATTCTCTCCTATGCGTATTTCATCCATGTTTTCCCATAAATGTTTAACAAGGGGTCTACCTAACATACCATAGGCCTTCTCTAAAACTCTTGATGCTGGAGTGATACCAATGAAGGCATGAGCTGTCCATCAGCTGTACCCAGCTCTCATGACACAGCCAGCTCATCTTTAATGGTCAATGAAGGAATGTTGTGTATTTTGGAATGTATAAGTTAGTTGCTCTCTCTAATGGTATAGCTGGCAATGCATCTGTGTTGTTTTTATTCCTGTGCAACTCCTGGCCCTCGTTTTTCGCTAAATGTTGGTGGTTTTCTTCCAGAGCCACTGACATTGTGTGGCCACCAAGAACAGGCTAGCAACTGGTTGTCCATCCCTCTTGTGTCATGACTAGGCCACCTTCTCTGATGTCTGTTGAATTACCATTGTGTAAGTTGAAATATGCAAGTTGGGAAGCAAGAAACATGAAGGGGAATAGGAAAATCAGGATCCTGGCCTTCGAGGCCTTTGAAGCTATTTTTAAAAAACAAAATATTATGTTATGCACTGTGCGGTATCTTTGTATGTGCATAATCATGATTCTATTGATTTACGACTCACATGTCAAATAGCGTCTGGGCATGTGTACAAGCTAAAACAAACGAGACCCGTAACCAAACCCCAGTGCCGTGAAACCAGATCCAGCCAGCGCTCCCCAGGCCTCACTCCACCCCCTATTACCACCACCCACCCAAGGCAAATTCCCCAGTAGGCAAAAGCCTGCAACGGAAAGCTCTGCCTATGACATGTTATAAAAAGGTACCCAAAGTCTGCTGGCAGCTCGCCTTTCCAGAAGAAGACAAAAAAGGGAGCAAAGCTTTTTTCTGTTGTAGTTGTTGCTTTTTTCCCCTTTATTGCCATGGAAAGAGCTCTTTTCTCCCTGGGCAAGAAGAGGAGAAGAAATTACTCAGTCCTTAGGTCTCCAGAAGCTAGTGTTGTAAGTACTTCCTGGGATACATGAGGGGCCCCTCATTTCCATCTGAATCTGGATCTTTTTCTCTAGGGATACAAGGCCCGCATCTCTTTATGCCCCAGCTCCTGGTGAGCCTGCAAGTTCTTGTTTCCTTCTGCTTCTCAGAGAAAAAAAAAATAAAAGGAAAACCATCCCCTTAGCCTGCCCCACTGCCAAGAGCCCTTTACTCAGGATTGGACAATTACCACTAATTCCACCTTAAATTGCTTCCTGTCAGAGATGGGCATCATTAGGCAACTTTCTCCATTTCCTTTTACAGAGAGATGAAAGAAAAAGAGAGAGGGACAGAGAGAGACAGACAGACAGAGTGAGAAAGACAGAGAGAGAGAAAGAGAGAAGGAAAGGAAGAAAAGAAGGAAGGAAGGAAGGAAGGAAGGAAGGAAGGAAGGAAGGAAGGAAGGAAGGAAGGAAGGAAGGAAGGAAGGAAGGAAGGAAGGAAGAAGAAAGAGAGAAAGAAAGAGAGAAAGAGAGAAAGAGAGAAAGAAAGAAAGAAAGAAAGAAAGAAAGAAAGAAAGAAAGAAAGAAAGCAAGCTCCCAAGGTTTTTCCAGATGATAAAGTCATCATGCTCCCATGCGATGCCTTCAAAGCAGCAGAAATGAAGAGGGTCGCTCTCTGAGTTCGAGACGGCTGCTTTCTTGATCTAAAGAGCCATTTTGCTTGGGTCTGTGATTATGAGAATTGCATGTTGTGGATGGGGTGGAGGGAGCAGGCAGACATGGTCCAAACCATCAGCGATAGACTTTTCTACTTTTCTGTGACCTCAAGGGGTCCCTCCCCTCTCCTCCCCCTCCCCCCCAGGGCAGGTTTGCCTCTTGCCTGGACCATGCTGACTGCCTCAGTCTCCCAGCCTGCTCCAGCTCAGACTCCACACAGCTGCCAAAGTGATTTTCCTGAGATCTAACCCCGTCACCACCTTATCCAACAAACTCCTCCAGCCTCAAGAATGAGACACTGACTCCTCTGCCAGTCAAGGCCCTTTTTAATCCGCCCCCCACCCTCCCTCCACAGATTTGTTCACTTCACTCCCATCAAACATTCTAGAATCCAGCCACTGGGGCTCTTCTGGCTGACCCTCCTTCTCCAGACTCCACACCTTTGCCCAGGCTGTGCCGCATGCCCACAGTGCCCCCCCCAACCTCTTAGAATCCCTAGTTTGCCTCAAAGCTTGGTTCAGGTACCACTTCCTCTGGGAAGCCTTTCCTAATATCACCAACTGCTGGTGACTTCCCGGCCCCCAGATTATGTTACTTTGCAAAAGCAACGTCCATTCTTGCACATGCACGTGTTATCTCCCCCGCCAAGAGCCCTCATTCCGTTTTTGTCTCTGTATCCCCAGCCCTAGCACAGCGCCTAGTAGGTGCTTAATAGATGCATGCTGGCTGACTGATGATCAAGCAGCTCAAGATGCCTTACTTTACAGAAGAGATAAAGGAGACCCAGAGGGAAATGACAAACCCAAGGTCACAAAGAAGGCGAGAGACCAAGCTGGACTGGAATCCGAGTCTTTTGTCTCTAAATCTGGTAGTCCTTCCACTGCACTCTGCCCGTAGTTTAGAATTGATTAGTTAGAACACAGCCAGTCTCAAACATGGCCCCAAGAGAGCCAGAGGGGGAAGGAGCGGGGCAGCCAAATGCAACCACGGAAGGGATTTGGAAAAACTACTGTGATGGAGAAGTGAATGAGCAAGGGTTTGTGAAGCACTTGCTATGTACCAAGAGCAGGGCCTCCCATCCAAATGCAATTTCTAAAGGTCTGTTCATCCTGAATGTGAGCCACACTCGGCTCTATCATCAAAAATGGCTTTAAAATGAGGGACACATTCTCCATCATGCTTCTGAGGCTCCAACGGGCCTTTCCTTCTCACCCACTGCAAGGAGGGCTGCAGGTCCCAGAAGCAGCTTTGTATTTGTGGAGAATTTTCATGCCAGATAAAGAAAAGCCAGATTGGACACAGAGAATGGTGGAGAAATGATGGAAAGGCATTGAATGAAGAAGGAATGAAGGCGGAGGCATGAGCACTGCTCAGTGGTCAAGGAACCAGGGCTCGAATCTTGAAGTGGCCCCTTCCCACCAGAACAATGTTCTTACAAGATGGCTTCCTGTCTCCTGTCCCCAGGAGGCAAGACGCGGTGGACGAGGGGGTTGGACATGAGGCTGCCGCAGCCTCCCTATACGTCCTAGCTTTCTAAGCCCTGCACAGTCTGGCTCCCAACTCACGCTTCAGAATGACTTTCTCATCACTCCCTCCAGGATCTTGACCAGCTGGATTGAGAACGGAAGTTTATCTAGTGAGGTGCATAATGTAATAATAGTCTAAGCTATCTACTTAACATATAACCTCCATTAGGATAGAAGCTCCTCCAGGGCAGGAACTGCCCAGCACAGCAACCAGGAAATAGTAGATGCTTAATATGTGCTGGGCTGACTGGCATTCCTTGGTGGGTCCTCCTCTGTTCCCTCTCCCCTCCATGCACCCCTTTACTTCTGCTCCACCCAAATTCAGAGGCATGACAGCCTCAGGATTCAGCCAAGAAGGAGCCTGAGATGGAAGGGGAATGTGGTCCCTGGGACATCACCAGCCACCCAGGCCTAGCTTCACCCCTCTCACGCTGCATCGAATGCTCAGAAATCCCAGCCCATTCAGGGGAGTGGATGGCCTGGGTGCCCCTCTGGCCATCAGAAGGGCATCCCCTTAAAATTTCTAGTCGATCCATAATTTCTCATCTTAAAAAGGGAAGAAAAATGAAATGGAGTATTAGGTGTCCAGATAAAAGACAAGGCAGAGAAATGGGAGAGAAAAATCTCACCATTTGTAGGCTGTTGAGGCAAAGTGAATATTTTGTACTAAGAGGTTTAAATTGCCCAGAATCCTCTTTATTTTCAGAGCAGGAGGGTGGCTAAATATTGGTTCCCCATATTGATCAATGAGCTTAAGGCACAGATCCCCGCACTTATTACATATGAGCATTCACAGGATTTAGAGCAAGATGGCACCTTCGAGGTCTCCTAAGCCACTTGGAAGAAGACTGGCCAGATGGGAAAGGGCTTTGAATGTCAAGCACAGGAGTTTCTACTTGATACCAGAGGAACTGGAAAGCCCCTGGAGTTCACTGAGAAGAGAGGGGGACAGAGAGGCGGACCTGTGCAGATCTTTGCCATTAATACCAATCTAAAGAGCTTGGACTGTATTCTAGGAAAGCTAAGGTGAAGCAGCACAAGGCAGGTCCCCAAAGCGAGGCCTCCCTCCCACCCCCCAAACCCCCGAATCCTGATGCCAATAGCCACCCCACCCCTGGGGTGGGGGAAGATGATGCTGACCTTTGATGACAAGTGAAGCAGACAGCTCCCTGCATGGTTACTGCCTTCATTTCACACCAGTGACTCGTTGGCATTGTCCTTTTGTCACACAGAACCCCAAGGTATGATGGTAAGCTGCACACGGGCTTTCTTCCAGGGGCAGGTGATGGGCTCCACCCCAGATCACGGAGCCCATGAGAAACACCCACATGGCCACCCCTTCCTCTCCAGTGCAGAACAAAGCCCAACACTAAAGAAGCAAAGAATGTGTCCTGGGAAATGGGGAAAAGCCCCCAGAAATGTGCCCAGGGGTGCTGCCTCTGGTCCACACCTGTGTTTTTAAACACCTGGGGAAATACAAGTATGGAAACTCACAGCATTAAACAGTGGAGAGAGCCCTGGCTTTCCAGGAAGAGGATCTTGGGCTGAGAGGCCATTTGGCCTGACCCCCTTGTTTTACAAATGAGGAAACTGTGGCCCAGAGAGGTTAAGTCATGCTGCTAATAAGAATCAGAGGCAGGATTTGAACATGCTTCTTTCTGACTCCAAGTCCAGTAAAACATTTATGAATTTGCCTCTGACACTTAGCAATCATGGGACCTGGGGTAAGTGACTTACCCTCCGCCTTAGACTCAGTTTCTCCATCTGTTAGAATCAGAGGGTTTGCCCGATGATCCCTGGGGACCATCATGCCTCTACCTCTATGGATCTGTAAGAGCTCACACTGTCCACTGGGCTGTGAGCCACGGTCTTGGAGAACCGCTCTTGACCCGAAGAAGTCTCGGAGAACCGCTCTTGACCGAAGAAGTTAGGAGATTCGCCGATTCCCCCAGGGCTGCACAGTCAGCCGGTAGCAGAGGCAAGACAGGAATCCAGGTCCTTGCATCTCCAAGGCTGATTCACTACCCATTAGGCAACACCGCTTCTTCCCATGGAATCAGAGCTGACATTTCCATGGTGCCTTACGGCTTGTAAAGCACTTCATGGACATGATCGCATTAAGCTGTGCAACCACCACCTGAAGTGTGCCCCGCAGGCATGACTATGTCCACTTCAGAGAGGAGAAAACAGACTCAGCGAGCTCGGTCATGAAGTCAGCAAGAGTCCGAGGCAGGATTCCTACTCAGGTCCTCCTGACTCCAAGGCCAACACCGCCTTCACTACACAAAGCCGCCTCTCCCCATAGGCACGGGGGATGAAGGAATCTCCGCTTTAGAAACGCAAGGATCCCTGAGGATGTAGAGTCCAGCCTCCTCGCTGGACAGCTCAGGAAACTGAGGCCCAGTGAGGTCTGCTGGCTTAACAACAACAACCATGACCAAAGCAGCTACAATAATGATAATAGCTATTTATACAGCATTTTAAAGACTGTAAAATTATATTTATGTATGTGTACATGTACCCATATATACGTGCACATATAGATTTCCCCCATTTGACCCTCACAATGACCCTAGGAGGCAGGTGCTATTATTATCCCCATTTTACAAATGAGGAAACTGAGGTAGAGGTGAAGTGATTTGCCCAAGGTCATCCAGTTAGCGCGTGTCCAAGGCAGGATTTGAATTCAAGTCTTTCTGGCTCCAGTTCCAATGCTCTATCCAGGTAGGTGTGACAGAAGCGAGATTTGAACCCAAGTCCTCAGACCAGAGAGCCGCGGCCCTTTTCCCTCCCCAACGCTGCCTCTTGACGTTTCATGGTGCTGATGACGAGATGCCCACCAGAAGCCCCAGGTGAGTGCCGGGCCAGGCGCAGCCCAACCCACCCGGCCGCTGCAGGATGACGCCCTTACCTCTGTCTGCAGGATGGCCGCCCGCTGCTCTTTGGCGGTTAGAGATTCTTTGAGCACCTCAATATGCTGTTTGCAATCCGAATTCTGGTTGCTGAGGGTTTCCAGCTTGGTCTGTAAGGCGAGAAGTTCCGATTCCTTCTTGGAGAATTCCTGTTTCAACTGATCCACCTGAAACAACAAAATGCTCGTGTCAGAGGCAGGAAGCGATGCAGTCCAGAGGGCCCTGATCCCTTCCTTCCCTAGGCCAGGCAGGTCATAGCAGCTCTAGGGAGGGCTCCTTTCACCGTGGGGGCTGCCAGGCAGAGGGCGCAGACGGGGGAGCCCTCTACTCACTCACAGAACTAGCCTCCTGCCCCAGGGGAGCCTCCAAATTCCTCCTCCCTCCCAGGGCACCCCAGAAACTGCCTCTTTATATCCAAACCCTTGGCAGAGAGCCTGAGTGTAGACTCTCAGTTCTTAATACCTGGGTGACCTTGGGTAAGTCATTTAACTTGCCTGAGCAGCCTCCTTTTCAGACATTCGAAATTGCTGGTCCTGCCTGACAAAATCTATGACTCTGTGAATAAATGGCCACTTGACTAATCTGGTGTTTGCTGTGAGTGCAGTCATCAGACAGCAAATACCTTATTCATTTATAGTATTCCCCACTTCGGAAAAGTAAAGTGACTTTCATGGTGTCAGAGAGATCACAAGAACTAAAGAAGGATTCCAACTCAGACCTACAAACTCCCAGGCAAGCATGCCAATTGGGCTTATGATGGACTCACAAATGAGTGAGCTTCTCATCACTGGAAGGAGCCAAGCCCTTAGAGGTAAGCTGAGCCTGCTCCAGGGACATGGAAGGAAGGCTGCCTGCTTCCCCCACAGAGCTGGCCCAGCCAAGCCCTCAGGCTGCATTCCCTCTCAAGATTCTGCGTCATATTTCTATGTAGCATCTTACAGATTATCATGAAATAGTCTCTCTCTCTCTTTCTGTCTTTCTCTGTCTCTGTATCTCTGTCTCCTTCTGTCTCTCTCTCTGTCTCCTTCTTTCTCTCTCTCTCTGTCTCTTTCTGTCTCTATCTCTCTATCTCTCTGTCTCTACCTCTCTCTTTCTGTCTCTCTCTGTCTCTCTCTTTCTCTGTCTCTCTCTGTCTCTCTGTCACTATCTCTCTTTGTCTGTCACTGTCTCCCTCTCTCTCTGTCTATCTGTGTCTCTATCTCTGTCTCCACCTCTCTCTCTCTTTCTCTCTGTCTCTCTGTCTCTCTGTCTCTCTGTCTCTCTGTCTCTCTCTCTCTCTCTCTCTCTCTCACACACACACACACACACACACACACACACACACACACACTCACATAAGAAAGAGAGTGTATGGAGAAAGGGAGACCCAGGATGAGGATAACAAACATACCACAGGAAATTAGAAATCTTTCAACTTCCATTTGCTCCTTAAAATTGATATCCTCAGGTCAGCTAGGTAGCATGGTGGATAGAGCCCCAACCTTGAAGTCAGGAGGACCTATGTTCAAATCCAGCCTCAGACACTTACCAGCTGTGTGACCCTGGGCAAGTCATTGAACCCCAATGGCCTCAAAAATGGATATCCTCAAAAATAACGTAAGCCCACAAAAGCTTATCTAGCTGCAACCAGTCATACGTATGTTGGAGTCTACATATGAAACTGATTCACTTAAAATAATAATTAAGAGAGATTTCCAAGGCAGGGCCCCTTTGGAGAGGAGATTCCCATAACTGCCCCAAAGCCCCATTAGTAGGGAAATGTCTGCTGACTAGAGAAAAAATGTACAAGGTATATCCTTGGCATCAGGAAGATTAAGTCTCCTCTGACACGCACAAGCTAGACAATTGAATTAACATCTCAGTGCCTTCAGCAGCTCTGGAAGATCACGATTTAGTGGGTGGCACCATAGTTAATAGAGTGCTGGCTTGGGGCCAAGAAGACTCCTCCACCTGAGCTCAAATCTGGCCTCAGACATTTACGAGTTGTGTGACCCTAGGCAAGTCGCTTCACCCTGTTTGCCTCAGTTTCCTCACCTGTAAAATGAGCTAGAGAAAGAAATGGCAAACCAGTCCAGTATCTTTCCCAAGAAAACCTCAAATGGGGTCATGGACAGTTGGAAATTTCTGAAACAACTGAGCAACAAAAGTGGCACAGAGTCTGGAGACAGAGCACCTCCTACTTCTGACACTACCCGTGTGACCTTGGGCAAATCAGTGCCACCTCCAAAGGCCTCAGTTTCCTGAACTGTAAAAGAAAGAGGTTGGCTTGGATGTCCTGTGATGCTGATGGGGGAAGACAAGGGCAGCGGGGGAAAGGGAACAAAGAATAATGTTTAAGAGAAACGCAATCTCCTCGGTGGGGGAGGGGGAGACATTCCTCTTTACAGCAGTAACTCAATAAAAACGGAAAATGATACAACCAGAAATGTAGGCCTGCCGAAGACTGAGAGCAGCAAGGAAAGGACAGAGCCCAAGGCCAGTCTGAATGACGTCACACCTCTGGGGAGGTCCGTGCAAGCATCGCACCCACTCCATCTCTCCTCAGGTTCCTCCCCCAGCTCTGTCGGCGACACCTCTCCCGCCCCACAGGAGAAGAGCCCGCCAAAGAAAACAGCTTCTTTGTCATCCCTGATTCAGCCTTCCCATCTGTAGGAGGGCAATCGACGATTGCGCAGCCTGGGCTAGGCGAGGGGCACCAAACTGTCAGATGTTAGTGAGAAAACGTGCTCAAAATTCAGAACAAAAGGGGCCGAGTCTGGAAGGCTGCTGAGTGGCATTGCTGGCAGATGCTGGGGGGGAACGATAGAAGTGAGGCTCCTCTGCTACAAGGCCTGGAGAAGAAGAATGAGCCAGGCCACGAACAAAGCCTCCTTCAGAATGAGGCCAGCAAGCATTCTTTCCCCCAACCTAATTATTCATATGGTACATTATATTCTCAAAGGACTAATGGTGCCGCTGAGTGACACAGTGTGCAGAGTACTGGGCCTGGAGTTAGGAAGACCTGAGTTTAAGTCCAGCCTCAAACATATCCTAGCTGAGTGACCTTGAGCAAGTCACTTAACCTCTGTTTCCGTTTCTTCAACATAAAATGAAGATAATAATAGCACCTACCCCCCCCAGGGTTGTCATAACAATTAATTGAGATGGTTTTAAAGCGCTTAGCACAGTGCCTGGCACATAGAAGGTGCTATATAATGTTAATGATTATTATTAAGGATGTTTCTGAGTAAAACTCATACTTAATATCATTTCTCTATTAGGTTATGTTGTTGAATTTCAACTCCAATAGGAATGGAACCATTCTGCTGGCCAATTATCCTACCATGGGTTTGCAAGCTTGTGCTTCTCAACTATACTGAAAGAGACAGAGACAGAGAAGGAAAGAAAAGAGAGAGAGGAAAGAGGAAAGAAGAAGCACAGCAGAAGGGAGAGAGACAGACAGAGATAGAGAGAAGGGAGGGAGAGACAGAGAGAAGAGAGGGGAAGAGGAGAAAAAGAGAGAAGAGAGAAAGGGAGAAAAAAAGAGAGAGGGGGGAGAGAGAGAGAAGAAGGAGAAGGAAGAGGAGGAGGAGGAGAAGAGGGAGACAGAAGCGACAGAAAGGGAGAAAAAGAGAGAGAAAGAAGGAGAGGGAGAGAGAGAGATAAGAGAGACTGAGAGACAGAGAGAGAGAGACAGACAGACAGACAGACAGAGAGAACAGATGTTAGGTAGATAAATTAGATGCTAGATGTAGAAAGCTATTGATAAATATAGAAAGCATATTTGAGCACACAAGTACAGACGCATGCCAACAGACCATATGTGGTAGCCCATGACCCCTGCGTGCTTGGAGCCTTGGCCACACCTTCACATCTCTGCAATTGCTCTCACCTCCATAGCTGCTGCCTCGCCTAACCCTTCTCGTGGATCATACTGACCAAAAGGATTTCACTTCCTTATTGCCACTAATGACGAACACAGCAGTTTTGGGAGCCCCTCCTAACCAAACTCGGTCCAGCCTTAAGCTCAAAATTTAGAGATGCCAATCCCTCATTTTACAATAAGGAAAGAGGCTCATAAAATGACTCACCCAGGGTCATACGGCTAATTGGTGACAGAATTAGGACAAGCGTCCTAGGATAGTGACTGCAAGTCCAGCGTCCTTGTATCTAAAGCGCAGAGCTGCTTGGTCACTTGTATCTGCTCATGAACCCCGAGGTGTGAAGAGTCACAGTATATACACATACGTACATGCATATGTATGAACGTCCATATGTGTGTATAGTGCGTGTATATTTACCAGATCTGTGATGCCATTTTTATACAGTGAATTTCCAATAAGGAAACCCCCTCTAGCACTGCAGATAGGTGCCAGCTGAGCCTTAAAAATGTGCCTGAAGCAATAAGAGGCTGAGTAACTTGTGCAGTTACAAGGCCAGCTTGTGTCAGACAGAGGTAGGGAGGCCTTGAATCCTGGGGTTCATAACTCCAGGGCTGCTCTCTACTAAGTCAAAGTAAAGTCAACAAGATTTTATTAAGCACTTACTGTGGACCAGCTGAGCTGATCCAAAGAAGGGTTAAAAGCAGTCCTTGACCTCAGGGAGCTCACACTCTAACGGAGGAGAAAATATGTAAATAGCAAGTTACCTACAATAATGATGATGCCAGTGATAACTAACATAAGGCAGCTAATTGGCACAGTGGATAGAGTTCTGGGCCTGAGGTCGGGAAGACTTGAGTTCAAATCTGGCCTCAGACACTTCCTAGCTGCATGAGCCTAAGCAAGTCACTTAATCTCCATTTGCCTCAGTTTCCTCATCTGTAATAACAGTATCTACCTCCCCGAGTTGTTGTGAGGACCAATAAAGATAATAATTATAAAGCACTTAGCACAAAGTTAGTTATCATCATTATTATTGTTGTTATTATCATTATTATTATTATTATTAAAGGAGCACTAAGATTTACCAAGTACTTTAACATATATTAACTCATTTGATCCTCATAACAACTCTTTGAGGTAGGTACCGTTGTTACCTTCATTCCCAGATAAGAAAACTGAGGCAGCCAGAGGTTAAGTGACTTGCTCAAGGTCACACAGCTAGGAAGTGCATGAGGCAAAATTCGAACTCAGGTCTCTTTGACTTGAAGCCCATCACTCTATCCACTAGACAGCACTAGATAGGATGGCCGGCCACCTAGAAGCCTAGTAAGATAGATACAGAGGAGATGGAAAATCAACGTTATGCTGCCTTTCATTCTCAATGGTCGTTATTTTCAATATCTCACCAGTTATAAGTCAAACCAGATGAGACGCCCAGAACCAGGAGAAGGAGTGTCTCAGTCCTGGCACAGTCAGGAGACCAGGGTTGCTGGATGGAAACCTACATGTTGGGGGGCGAGGTGTAAGAAGACTGGAAAGGCAGGAGGGGGGCAGTTATGAAGGGCTTCAAAAGCCACGCGGAGCATCTTGTATCTGATCCTGGAGCACAGGAGCACCCGTAGAGCAACAAGAAAGGCCCCAGGTTCTACCCTCAAATCCTGGCTCCATGCCTGGGCCAGAAGAAGGTCTGGTAAGAGTGTCTAGAATCCACAGGGCTAGTCAGTTCTAAGGCAAGCTTGAGCTCCCCCATCTAGGGCATCCCTAAATCCTCTAAAGGGAAGGCGTGCCTGTACAGAACTGGGACTCATTAGGAGAACCACATGCCTGCCATTCTCTTATACCCACCTGGAGCTGCTTCCTGGGACCAGAGATCCCAGCTGGGAGGACATGACGCTCTGGAACTCCAGTCCTGGCGCCCTGAGCTGCCCCGACTGGGGAGGGCTTCACTCAGATCAACGGACCCAGCCGCTTCCTGCCCTAATGCCCTTTACGTACACCCCCAGCCTCCTGCTCCTGGCCAAGGCATGCCAGCCAACTCCTCTAAGGCTCCACCCTCCATCCCTGGCGCTTACCAAACCAGTGCTCTCCTCTCTGGCCACCATTCCTCTATTTGTGCTGTCTGCCTCTATTAGAATGTAAGCTCCTAGAGGGAAGGGACTGTCTCACCTTTGTATTTGTACCCCCAGAACTTAGCACGTAGTAAGTGCTTAATAAATGCTTTACATTCAGGCATAGATACGGGATTAGATAGGATATTCAAGTTAATGTAATCCAGGGCTTCTTAATCTAGGGTCAGAGAACTTTTACATCTTTTATATATGTCTCTCTGCGTGTGTACAGAATGTGTGTACCAGTACATATCTGTGAATGTTTATGTGCGTGCGTGTATCGATTATATACATGTACACACAGGCACATGCCTATGTGCACAAGTGTCACATAACCATATTTACTTATTATACAAATGCAGTATACATAAATACATACATGTGCATAGATGTTCCATGTGTGTATTACAAGCATGTCTATATGGATACATAACTATGTTTAAATAATTGATGTCTATTGTAATGCTATGTATTTTATTTTATGCATTTAGATACTACCCTGAGAAAGGGATCAGACACATCACCAGAGGACTGTCAGTGAGGTCTTCATGACAGAAACAAAGTAAGGACCCCTGATTCCATTCAATCCCTTCCTTTTACAGTTAAGAAAATGGAGGCCCCGGGAGGTTAAGTAACTTGCCCAAGGCCACAGAGACAGCGACCAAGTCAAGATTTGTGTCCCGGCCTCAGATGCCAAATCCAGCCCTCTCTCTGCTTCCCCATGTTGCCTTCTACTTGAGAAGAGCCTGTGTTAAGTTAGCTCAAATAACAATGCAGGACATTGGGTAGAGAAAATTGATTAGATTAACTCTGCCTCATGAAAGAAATGAAGCTTACCCTAGCAACAGGGCATTGTAATTACACCGGGTAGTGCCCACATTTGTCTTTTGTCCTTAACAATTTGTCCTTTTGCTCTTTTTTAATAAAAACTTTGACTAAATATCTTTTGTTCTGCCGACCTGAAAGCCTTAGGGCACATCAGTCTCTGGGCATACAAAGGGCCTTGTCTGATCACTCCCCACTAGCGAATCTCCCGGCCTAGCATTGGTCTCTGACAGTCAGACCAATACGGCCCCTCCACTGATAGCGATCATGATGAGCGGCAGAATGAGGCTCTTCTGGTGACATCGTTAATGGCAAGATGATGAACAGAGCTGTTGAGAGATGTGGGGAGGCAGGTGCGCCCTTGGGGTGGGCTCCTCATATCTAATAAAGCAATCAGAGATTCCCGGCCAAGCACTGCCAGCCAGATAGCCTTCCCATCATCTCTCAGCCCCTCGGACGGACAGAGTCTCCTTCCTGAGAGCTAAACTGCGCAAACTCTGCTCCTCCAACGCAAGGGATGTACCCCTGATTCTACCCAGAGAGGGAGTCCCCAGATGCAAGAAGAAGCCAGGAAAGAGGGGCTGTTTAGGAAAATGGATCTTTCACTTTGTCAGACCCCAAACTGAAGGAGGCAATGGAATCCTTCAGAAATTCTTCTTGTCTGGTGCCAGGGTCATCTGCACAGTTAAATGGCCAAATCACCCTAAATCTCCGTTTGTACAGGCAGGGCAGTGTAAAGACACTGGCCCTGGAGATTTCAGTCCAAAGCCCACCTCTTACTGCAGGCATGATGCCAAGCAAGTCATGTGACCACCCTGTGGCTCCGTTTCCTCATAAAGAGAGGGAGTTAGGGACCAGATGGTCCGGAGAGTTCCTTTAAGCTCCGGATCTATGAGTCTATAACCTGAGTTCCAAACCCATTTCTATCACTTCAGGCATTAGACAAATCATTTAAACTACCTGGGCTTCCGTTTCCTCATCTATGAAATGAAGGCATTCATGACCTACATAATCTCCGAGTTCCTTCCAGCTCTGAATCCCAGGTCCATATTTCAATTTGAGCACCACATTTGGAAGCCAGGGACCTGGGTTTGAATCCTACTCACCACCTGTGAGATCTCAGTTGGGTGATTTTAGGGTTCTTCCCACCAAAAACAAAAAAATGGCATCAGACTCGATGGCCTAGGAAGTCAGCTCTAGATCCACAATGCTGTGACATTTGCAACAAATTACAAAGAGAAGGCACTGACTGGTCCTCCCTTTCCAGCTGTCTCTACTTTTGACTTGAAAAAGAAATCCCTCCTGCTCCCCTACAGTTTTCTCCCAGAAAACCACACTAGTCTAACACTCCCTCCCTTTATAAAGAAGTAAATAGGATTTAAATCTGGAACAGGAACACAGAAGCAATCAAAGCTTATTGTAAGGCAAAGATTTTTATTTTAAAAAGAAACACCCTTGAGACAGAGACACTTTTAAAGCACTGAAAGTGCCCAAAAGGTCGGCTCCAGACTCCCCCTGAATGAAACAGATGAACAAACTGAAATTAAATGTCAAAGAAATGAAGCGGGCCTTACTGCAGCAGGCAGGAGAGGGGAAAGGGCAAAAAGGACGGGGGGGGAAGGGAAAGGAAGGGGAAGAGGGAAGGCAGAAGGGGAGGGGAGGGAAAGGGAAAATTTAAAAAAAATAGCATATGAAGCTACAATCTCCACTAATCTATCAACACATTCCACAGCAACCACCAAAAACAAAGCACATCAGAGAGATGTGAACCAAGGATTCTGAAGTCAGACAGAAGTGGAACTTAAAGGGAAAGTGCCTCCTTGCCATGGTTGCAAATGCAGAAAAAAGGGTCAAGAGGGAAGAACCAGAGAAACCTGGGGGTCTTCTAATGTGGAAATTCCCATCGATGTAGACTGATAACTCATCCATAACTCGCAATCTTAGAGTTTCCTAGGGCACTAAGAGGTTCAATGACTTCCCCAGGGTCACACAGGCAGGATATTCCAGTGGCAGAACTTGAACCAAGGTCTTCCTGAATTGGAGGCCAGCGTGGTATCCAATATGTACATGTTACGTCTACATATGTAAGTATCTCCATGTATACACACATCCATATATACCCGTGCATATGAATATACTACGTGGTATAATATTAAAGCACTTTGTAAATATGGTTTAGTATTATTATAATGCCACATTACTTCTCTAATGGAAACATTTGTTGTCAGTTGTTTCAGTCATGTCTGACTCTCCATTTAGCAATTTCTTGGCAAAGATACTGGAGCGGTTTGCCTTTTCCTTCTCCAGCTCATTTTACAGATGAGGAAACTGCAGTAAACAGGGCTCAGTGACTTGCCCAGGGTCACACAGCTAGGAAGTGTTTGAGGTTGGATCTGAACTCAGGTCTTCCTGACTCTAGACCCAGCACTCTGCATACTATGGTGTTACCTTGCTTCACTATGGAAACATAAGGAAACTAACATTTAAAAGCATGACACTCATGGAGAAAGTAGTGATTAAAGTATTTCCCTCCAACTACTTGAAAAAAATCTAAGCCTCTATGTTGCTCAAGGCCTCTGATTTTTCAGAAGAACCATGGGATCACAGCTCTCAAGTTGGAAAATGCCTCAGCATCCACTCCTGTCATTTTACATTTGCAGAACCCAAGGCCTAGGAAGTTGAGGTCACTGCCCACAAGGAGGTGGGATTTGAACCCAGGTCCTTGACCCATGCAGATTGGCATCCTCTGAACTCTACAAATGACCATCAATGTTGGAACAGCCCAAAATGAACTCATTCTTCACAGCTCCCATGCCACTTCCCTGGATGGTCCCACCCCCCAAGGGTCAGAGTCACGGGCCCCCAGACCACACCTTGTTCTTCATGAACTTGGAATGGCTCTTGTACACCTCCACTTGCTTGATCTCTTCCTCACGCTCCTCCGTGTTCAGGACCCCGTTGGCTTTCAGCATCTGGATCTCATCCTCCAGGTCCCGGATGTTCCGCTCCAGGGAAGCAATCTTTGTGTCCTGTTGGGGACAATGGAGAGAAGATGTTATGCTCAGCAGGCCCAGAAAAGGGTGCAAGGGAGAGACACATATTCACCTTGAAGCACAAAGAGCCCTAAATGCAGAACTGGAATCTAGATTAGTCAGTGAACAACCATTCTTTAAGTATTTCCTCTGTTCCGGGTACTCTGTTAAGCAGTGGGGATACAAGGAAAGTAAAAAAAAAAAAAAATCTATATTAGAATATACCTGTGTGAGTTTAGAGATCTGTAGAGATACACATATCTCCACAAAGAGATATGCTTTAATATATCTATGTTAGACCTGTTACCCTAATAGATATGCTAATCTAATATAGCTATATCAGAATATGTCTATATAGTGATTTATATACATTAGAATATCTATATTCTAGATAGAATATCCACCTATATTAGAATACATAGCTATGTGGAGATGTATGTTTCTTTCTATAGCTATCAACACATATATACATGTACATACACATGCATAAATACACATACATACATGTATACATGCATATGTATGTGTATTTATGGCAGCTAGGTGGCTCAGGTGACAGAATTCTGGTCTTCTGGAATCAGGAAGACCTAAGTTCAAATCCTACCTCAGACCCATACTAGCTGGGTGACCCTGAGCTAGTCATTTACCTCCGTTTGCCTTAGTTTCAAAATAAGGATAATAAAAGCACCTGCCTATCAAATGAGATAATGTTTGCAATTTGTTATTGTTGTGGAATCACTTCGGTCCGTGTCTGACTCTGTGACCCGATTCGGTTTTTCTTGGCAAAGAAACTTAAAGTGTTTTGTCATTTCCTTCTTTGGTTATTTTACAGATGAGGAAACTAAGGCAAACAGTGTTAAGTGACGAGCCCAGAGTCACACAGCTAGCAAATATCTCAGGCCATATTTGAACTCAAGAAGATGAGTATTCCTGTAAAGCTTTTTGCTGATCTTACAATGCTATATGAATGCTATTTGCTATTAATACTTGTTAATAAATATTTATGTTTGTTTAAAAAGAATCTGTTATACTTTTATGATCATGGACACGATGATATTCTATTTAGGTACCTAATTTACCTAGATTTGTCATAGCACACTGAGGACCAGATTTACAAGACAAGTCAATAGCAACAGTAAATGTAACCCAGCAAAAGAGGAGAAGATAACAATGATGACTACTACTACTACTACTACTACCACCACCACCATTACTACTACTGCTGCTGCTGCTACTGATGAGGAGGAGGAGAAGGAGGAAGAATAGGATGAAAAGAGCTGACATTATGTGGCATTTTATAGCTCACAGAGTGGACGCTCTAAGGACATCGCTTCACTTGAGCCGCACAACAAACACCCTGCTGAGGTAGTTACTCAAACGGGTTTCATTTTCAGCATTTCACAGCAGAGAAACTAAGTCACAGAGAATTTAAGTGACTTAATTAAGGATCCAAAGAGCCTTGGTCCAGAGCTGGATGGGATTTCAGAGGCCAGTTGGCCCAATTCTGCTCCTTTTACAGATGAGGAAACTGAGGCCCAAGAAGGTTCCACAACTGTCCCAGGTCATACAGGCAGCACACATCAGAAACAGGATTTGAAGCCAGGTCCTCTGACCCACAGTCAGAGTCCTTTCCCTTTTAGAACACCGTCTCATAAGCACCAGAGTCAGGACATGAATGAGGGTGTTCCTGACTCCCAATTCTAGTACTTCACTCACTATCTATATCATACAGCCTGGCACTACTTATGTCAAACATTTTACAATTTGGGATATAGTTCCCAAGTCTGTGTTTAAAAACCACTTGTATATATGCAACAGTTTTTTACACATATATTTCATAACTGAAATGTAGAAGGCATGTTTAGAATTTGGCTCCGGAATAGGTTGAAAGTCAAGCCCATTGATAGGGCTCAAGATGGCGTCTAATAGGTGTATAGAAAAAGGTGAACCTCAATAATAAGTCCTGATTAAATGTTACTGATGCTGTAAGAATGCAGACAATGCAGAGAAGAGAGTATGGGTGGAGATCTGGAAACAGCTTCCAAGCCTGGACCAGAGGTGCGATATTGGTCAAGTAATGAAATTGACTGACTAACTAAGCTTCTGCTGGAATTTGGTCTGGGTCAAAATCAGAATTAATAAGATATTAATATTAGTAAGACTTCCTTCAATGACCAATCCAAGAATTTATTAAGTACATACTATGTGCCTGGCACTGTACATCAAGGAGAAGGTGCTTGACCTAAATGTCAAAGGAAGCAAAGGATTTTAATAGAAATAATGAGATAGGGCATTCCCAAAATAGGGGACAGTCTGTGCAAACAGAAGTAGGAGGTAGAAAGTTTTGTGTCAAGAACAGCAAATAAGCCAGTTTGACTAGAACCCGGAGTGCATGAAGGAAAAAGCTGTGGCATCAGCCTGAAAAGGAAGGTCTTCTAAAGGGACAGATGTGGTGGCCAACAGAGCTTTTCCACAAAGTATTCAGGATCTATGTGCAAAGAATGCAGAAACAAAGGCATAGAATCTGGGGTGGATAAGAAAAGAACCAGAGTCCTCTAGGTAAGAGTGTAGGGACTATGAAAGGAGACTTGAGAGCAGCCCTCAGGTCAATGAACTGATTTTGCTTTCTAGTAATTGGGGAAGGGGGGAAAGGGGCAGAGACCAAAATAAGGACCATGGAAGCACTAAGCCCACTGCTTTGAGGGGTGTTACGTCGTTCAGTTGTTTCACTTGTGTCCTGCTCTTCATGACCCCAGTTAGGGTTTTCCTGACAAAGATACTAGAATGGTTTGCCATTTCTTTCTCCAGGTCATTTTGCAGATAAAGAACAGAGTGGGTGGCATTATGCTAATGAACAACAATGATTATTTTCTTCTGTTTTCAATTCTAAAGAGAATTACCATCTTTTGAAGGAAGAGTTAACAGGGAGTCAAAACCAGAGATGATACATGTTCAGAGAACACCTAGATTTTCCAAAGAGTTCCAGTCCCCAAGCTCCGGACCCATTACAGCCCAACATTCAGAAAGAATAAGTTGATACGATTAGTGATCTGGGGTTAGGGATCTTTGGAATGTCATAAATAACAGGTGCTAGATTCCAAGATCTAGGGATAAATTTCCTGATTTTCCATAGAGATAGTAAGTCTGCCACCGATGAGCCGGTGAGTTTTATTTCTGCTTCTAGAAAAAGTATATAACACATTACATAACATTATATAATTACATAACACATTAAAAGTGTGATTTGTGAACATTTCAAAAGGGAAAAAGCAATCATTAAAAGCCAGCACGACTTTATCAGGAATAGGTCTTGCCACCCGAAGCTCCTTGACCAAAGCAACTAGACTAATCAATTCTAAGAAATGAGGAAGCCACATTATACCCAGACTTCCACAAACCATTTAACAGACTGCCTCATTCTAGCTTGGTGGACAAGGTGGAGAAATGCGGAATAGACACCCATACCACCAGGTAGATTAGCAAGGGGGAGAACAACTAGACCCAAAGAGTAGCCACTAGCTTCACTGTCGTCTCGGAAGGATGTCTCCAGTGAAGTATCCCAGAGATCTAGGTTTGGCCCTGTGCTGTTTCACATTTTTATCACTGACTTGGATGAAGACACGGAAGACATTCTTGCCAAATTTACAAATGTTATGAAGTGGGAAAAGAGAGCTGTCATGATAGGTGAGACTGTCCAAAAAGATCTCTAAAGGCTAGAATGAGGAATAGAATTTAATGAGATAGAAATTATGAAGGATAAATGTAAAGTTTTATACTTGGTTTAAAAAATATCAACATTAAAAATTCGGGAAGAGCAAGGTGGATCTGAAGAACAGCTCAGGTGAAAAAGAGCTGGGGATTTCAGCGGACCATAAACTTGACACGTAAAGAGTCAACAGCTAACAATAGCATGGCATCCAATAAAGCTATTGATATCCTAGTCTAATGCTAAGAGAAGAACACTGCCAAGAATGAGGGGTATCAACATGTTGCTATTCTTTGTCCTAGTAAGATACCTTAGGTAGTTTGTTCAGTTCTAAACACGTTTTAGGAAAAATACTCACAGCTAGAAAAATTATTAATAATAATAGGCAATTGAGAACTTGACAGTCTTCAAAGGATTTTACATGCATAATCTAATTCAGTCCTCACAACGCTCCTGTGAGAAGGGTATTATTATTTTCCACATTTTAACAATGAGAAAACAGAGGTGGATATGGAATCAGTGGGTTAGAGTGAAATGCCCAAGATCACATAACTAATAATTATCTAAGAATGGATTAGATTCCAGGTCATCAAGACTCAGGGGCAAGTGTCCTATTCATTTGAACCAAGGTGCTTCTCAACACTCTCAGAAGCCAAATCCACAAACATTAATTAAGTGCTTACTGTTTGTCAGGTCCTGTGTTAAGCGATTTAGAACACACCAAGGATCGTACGAGAGCCACAGGCCATTAGAGGATCAACTGACTAAAAAGACTGGAGAGGTTTAGCCCGGAGAAAAAGAGGACTTCCCAAGAACATGGCTGCTCCCTTTGAGAATTTAAAGTTCTGTGATGTGGATGAGAAATTCAATTTGGTCTTCTCAGCTCTAGAGGACAGAACAAGGATTAAGAGATGGCTTCCTTCAAGCCCCAGCTAAATTCCACCTTCTACAAGAAGTTTTTCCCAATCTTTTTTACATTGAGTATCTTTCTTCCCTCTGTTGAATCTACTGGTCTATATCTTGTTTAAACTAAGCCATTGGCATGTTGTCTTTCCCATTAGACTGTGAGCTCCTTGAAGGCAAGAGCCATCTTTACTTTTCTTTGTATCTCTACAGCACTTAGCAGGGTGTCTGGCACACAGGAGGTGCTTAATAAATGTTTATTAACCAACTGGTTGAAATAGGAGAAAGGTAGATTAAGGTTTGACATAAGAAAAGAAAAAAAGGTGGCCAAAAGTAGAACAGGTTGTCCAGGAAGGTAATAAATTCCCACACGATGGATGTCTCCTTCCAAAGCCTGGCACTTCCAAAGTAATCCTTTTGAGTGATACAGACAGGAATCTTGCTCAATCCCAGGTTGGTGGAGATGGTCCTGGTGGTTCCTGCCAACTCTGATATTCAATGATTTAACAGAACTTTACTGTGAATGAGAAAGTCATACACTAAACATGGATGTTAATAGTTACAGCGACCTGCTTTTCCCAGGATGAAAGAAAACATGGTAACCTTTGCTAACTTCGAGTCCAATCAACTGATTTAGTGCAAAAAAAATGAAATGTCACTCAATAAGCAAGTATGATATGTCTATCATAGGTAAAAACACCATGCCAGGCTTTAGGGACACAAGGACAAAAGCCATAAAAATTAAATTTCTGGTTAAGTTGACAAAAGGTCATTTATCAAGTTTTATGAAAATCAATCAAGCATTTATGCATAGAGGAAGAACGATACAGCAGAGCCAGAAAGACAGAGACAGAGAGATCTGGCCTTGATGAAGGAAGACCTGGGTTCACACCCCACTTCTAAATGCACACTAGCTGTATGACCCCAAGATAAGGCACCTTTGACTTTTCTATATTCTAGGTAACTCTCAGTCCTCAGTTTCCCCATCTGTAAAACAGGGGGTCAGATAGGAATAGATGCCCCCAATAGATTCAGAAAAAGCCTTTGGCAAAGTACAGTGCTCATTTATACTAAAAAAAAAAAACCTGCAAAATATAGGTAAGGAGGAAGGTTTTTCAATATCATGAAAAGTATCTGTCTAAAGCCAAAAGTAAGAATCTTATGCAACGAGGACAAATTAGAAATTTTCTCCATAAATATGACAGGAAAGCAAGGACGTTGACTCTCCATGCTATTACTTTAGACTGTTCTAGAAATGCCTGTGACAGTAATAGGACGAGAGTAAGAAATTAGAGGCAGGCAAAGAAGAAACAAACATGTCCCTCTTTGCAGATGACTTTTTGGTTTACTTAGGAAAACCTAGGGAATCAGCAAAGAAAGTAATTGAGAAAATTAGCAGCTTCAACAAGATTGCTGCCTACAAAATAAAATTCCCCAAATGAACAGCCCTTCTGTATAATAACCACAAAACCCAAGAGGAATTCAGAGAAATAGAATTGATGGCCTTGAAGGTCCCTTCTAGCTCTTATAACCACCACAGAAAAAAAAGTATTATTGTGCCCATATTCCCAATGAGAAAACTGAGGCTCTGAGAAGGAAACTGAGTCATACAAGGTCCTGTATCCAGAAAGTGTCTGAGCCTGGATTTGAATGCAGATCACCTAATTCAAAGAGTGGCACAAATAACTAGTCCTCTCCCACATAGCCTCCAAAATGCATTTTATGCTGCTGGGTTCAATCAATCAACAAACAATTATTAAGCACCAACTACGTGCCAGGCACTGTGTTGAGTGTGGGTGCTCAAAGGCCAAACTAGTGCCTGCCCTCAAGGAGCTTATATTCTAAGGGGGAGTAGATGTATAACTAAGTACATGCAACCTACAGGAAGAGTGGATGGGAAGCAATGGGATAGGAAACAAATGGATGGGAAGGGGGGGTGGCCCTACCAAGGGGGGCTTCTCACAGAAAGGGAGATGTCGGCTACGTTTTGAAGGACACCTGGGAAACTAATGAGGAAGATGAGGAGGGAGAGAATTTCAGGCATGGGGGATAAGCCAATGAAAAAGGCATGAAGTGGGAAGAGTAAGGAGGCCAGTCCTGCTGCAATAAAGCATATGTGGGAGGGGAAAAGGTGTAAAAAGATTGAAAAGGATGACAAAGCCAAGTTTTGGAGAGCTTTCAAGGCCAAACAAAGGGTTCCATATTTGATCCCAGACACAATAGGGAGTCACTAGAAATTACTGAGTGGGGTGGGGAGGTGACTGGGCTGTGACTTTTCCTTTAGCACTTTGGCAGCTTAGTGAATGATGGGCCAGAGTAAGGAAAAACCAGAGGCAGGGAGGGCACTGGGAGGCTGCTGAAATAGTCTAGGCATGATGAAGTGATGGGGGCCTCCATGGGGTGGGGGTAGCACCAGAGGAGAGAAGGGGACCCATATAAGAGATGTCGTAAAAGTAGAAATATAACACAATTTGGCAACAGACTGGGTACACGGGGTTAGTGTGAATCAGTAACGGAAGATGACACTACAATTGTGAGCCTAATTGACTGGGAAGACAGTGGTTCCCTTGATGGCCATGGGGAAGGTGGGAAGGAAGGAGGGCTTAGAGGGAGAAATGAGTTCTGTCTGGGGCATGTTGAGTTTAGAGGCCTAGGCTATCCAATTGGAGAGGTCCCCATGACAGCTGGTAACATAGGCTTGGAGCTAAGGAGAGTAGGGTTGGATATATAGATCTGGGAATCATCTTCAGAAACGATCAGTGAATCTGTAGGAACTGATGAGACGGTATCTATCACTCTACAAGAGAGGTTAGAGGGAAGATCATTCGAATCAACAAAGATTCGTTAAGCACCTACTGTATGCCAGGCATTTGGCTAGGTCCTGGGAAGGAGCTAACATTCCACCAAGGCAAAAACAATATGTGCAAGACAAATAAATAAAAATCCTACACCAAATAATTTCATGTGGGTTGGGAAGTAGGAGGAAGGATCAAGAAAGGCCTTATGTAGCAGAGGGTATCTAAGCTGTGCCTTCTGTTTACCAATACGTTTGTTCCTGAGATACGCACATCAAGCATCCGCAAATTTCACTGTGTAGGTCAGGCAGAAAGGGTGTGTTTCAGCCGGGGCATGAGCAGGTCCCCAGATCCTCTGCTTTTCCTAAGCTCGGTCCCAAAGCACTGAAACCTTCATAATGGCTCGGAGGTTACAATAAATGCTCTTGTTGACTCTGTTAAAATGTGATCACTGGCCCTTCACATTCAGTGCCTTTTTCACATCTTTGAATTGTCACCAATGGGCATAGAAACAGTCGGCTTATGATGTTCGGCTGCTCTGAATTTGGCTTTCCACCAACACATGAGGCGTTGGTCAGCAATTAATAAAAATGCCATCTTTGAAAGGAGTTACATAGAGCTCTTTACTGGACCACCAGGAATCATATCAGACCAGAGAAATCCCAGAATGGATAGAAAGTTAAGTTCCATAATTTAGCAAAAACTCATTGGGCTCTTCCCATTGGAAGCTGAATTCTACTGGGGGGTAAAAAGCAAATTTGTGAGATGGCTTTGGATTTAGGGCAATTTTCCTAAACTAACGAACATCCTCTTTACTTTGATTCAGCCACAGGTGTTCTGCGTTATCTCAAGCTAGAAGAAGAATGAATGGGTATTGTAGGAGACACTTCAGGAAGGATATGCTTTCTCAGTAATAACCCTGTCCCCATTTAGGAAGACCGCTTCAAAGGAAGCAGAAATTGACCCTGGCAATCTACAGGAAGTCTTGTGCCCAGCAGGAAAGAAACGTGAGAACGTTATTTCAGTTCCCTCCAAGAGTGGGAGATAAAGAAGACAAAGGGGATCTCAGGTTCAGAAGACAATGACCTTTGTACTTGAACAAATGGGGAGATGGCCAGGAACGCCAAGCAGTGGTGATAGAAATGCAGCTCATGAACTGGGATGCAAAGAAAATGGCGGCTCTTGCAACTAATTCTCCTATCTACCTCATTTTGAGGAATTAGGAGTGAAGATTTCTTTTTAGTCACCAAAGTCATTAAGAGAGAGAAACTGCTAAAATATTGCTGTTAGATCATACAACATGCTCCAAAAGTCTTAGTACGGTTTTAAACTATTAGTTCCATTAAAATGGCACAAAGCTTTGGGGTCACTTTGTACACTAGTCCCCATACCTACTACTCATCTCCTCCTCCATTCCATAAGTCAGTAAGACCTGAAGTTCATGAAGATCTGCACTCCCACTTTTCCAGGGAAGAAGGCAATTTTGAATCAGGAGGCTCCTGCTCTGCTAATAAGTAGAAAGCCACCTCCTTCATCTGCTTAACCTCAAACACTGAGGACCCTCTTTCCTGAGACCTACTGGCATCAGTAAGGAGGATGCGCTCTCCTCCTCCAATAAATGTAACTACAAAAAGCCCAGATATCTCTACTGAATCAACCAATAAATCAAAAGAATAAGCTAAATGTGAGCAAGTCCTTAATTAACTTGGAAGGAGTGAAATATTGTGATCAATGGATGTAATCAGAGGAGCCACACAGGAGATGTGTTTGGATTCAATGAAAGAATCAGACATACCTCCGAGGCTATACATAGAACAGCAAGCTGATTCACAATTGAGTGTTCCAGTAGGAGTATTTAGCTAAAGGCCAGTCTAGAATGGAACTCTCTCCTCCCCTGAGCCCTTTGAAGACTTGGTGAATTTTGAAAGGTCAGAAGACTTGGACTTCCCATCAAGGTTGGTAGTGGAGTGTGCCCCCCAAAGCTGTAGCTGATAACAGCTTCTGCAGAAGACACTGCTAGACACGCTCAGGACAAGGTAGACACACCCAAGAAAGACACACCTTTGGGATTCTAAAATGACACCAAATAACCCCATAGGGGTTAAATGACTTGCCCTCAGTCATGCAGCTGGTTAATGTCTGATTCAGGATTTGAACTCAGGCATTTCTGACTCCAAATCCAACCCTCCGTTCTTAACCAAAGAATGATATCATAAGTCCATGAGACACTGCTTTATCCACTGCACCAGTTAGCTAAAAATGCTTTACGTATGTTGGCTCATCTGATCTACCCAACAACCTTAGGAGGTACAAGGTGGAAGGATCACTATTGTCATGTTATAGACAAGGAAACTGAGGCAAAACTAGAAAATACAGGAGTCTTGTCTTAAGATTATTATTGTTCTATTATTGTTATCATCATTTTTAAACTTCAAGAGTCCAATAAAAGGAAAGTGTTGAGAAGATTGTTTTTTTCTGTGAATTTTTTTGATCAAAATACATCTCAGTCTATTGTACTATTTGTTTGAGATGTTTTTCCCATTTCATTTTTATAGTTTCTGTCAATTATAATGAAATGGAGTGAGTCTGCAAACCAACCGTCTTTTTGTCTTAGCTAAGATCTACATGAAAAAAAGTCCCTTACAGAATTAATATAATTTTCTTAATATTCGGAAGTCAGCGTAAAGCCTTTTCCCTCCTTGATTTACCTGGGTAATCACCTTCCTTCACTTTGCTAGGGTAGATCTGAATTTAATGTGATCAGTGAGGCAGTTTGGAGGAAATTGTTAGATGGGCTATCTCCTACAAGCAAAAGAACAGTGAAAGGAGTACGCAGAATGTCAAGGCCATGGAACCTAGAAGGCCCAGGATGAGTCCTTCATGTCTGAGGCACCTTCACAGGTTCCCCCTCCCTCACCCCAACCTGTCTTATTTCTGGTTCCATTATTCCAGGTTGTTTTCTGTCCTTGAAGAAGCTCTCATCTCACCCATGTGGGTGAAGATTGCAACCCATCCAAGAGGATGAAAGAAGAGACTGGACATTTGCTCAGACAGGATGAGCTTACTAATGAAGAAGAGGAGATATAACTGTTCAACTTCTAATCTGTCTTCTCTTCTAAGGAGCATCATCTTTGGCCTCAAAAGCAAAGGGCAGGAACAGCCAATAAGGAAGTGATTTTGTTGTTTTTAAGTCATTTCAGTCATGTCTGATGTTTGGTGACCTCATTTGGGGTTTTCTTGGCAAAGATACTGGAGTGGTTTGCCATTTACTTCTCCAGCTCATTTTATAGAGGAGGAAACTGAGGCAAACAGGGTGAAGTGACTTGCCCAGGATCATAGAACTACTAAGTGTCTGAGGTGAGATCTGAACTCAGGTCTTCCTGACTTCAGGCCCAGCACTCTATCTACCACACCACCTAGCTGCCCTTAAAATAAATAAATAAAGCTGCCCAAAATAAATAAAGACATAGTAAAAGAGTGCCTTCATAAGTTAAAAACAATGTAGACCAGTGAAAATCCAGGATACTGAAAGAAATGGGGGATTTGATTATACTTGTAGGAAAGACTCCAGATAGGCTTCATCTTGCTTATGCCTGGACCCTCTCTCTGAACTTTTCTTCTCTAGCCCCAGCGTCTACTTGTTTGTTACTCTCTGTCTCTCTCTCCCTCTCCCAGAAATGGTGGCCCTGGTGAGAGAATGACCAACCAGTAAAGGAGGACCCCAGGGTCCATGGTTCTCCAAGATGGTAACATGATAGGAAAGAAAAATGAGGGAGTTTATAGACCCTTCTCCCCACAATGAACCAGGGAGGATGGCAGTTCAAATATCATTGTCCCACCTTTACTGAGGAGGAAAACAGAGACTCTAAGAAGTTAACTAAATTATGCTTGGCCACCCTGGGGATCTTCAGCCTCAGATCTCCCACAACAGCACTTCTCCCCTAAGGTTGTAGTGAAGATCAAATGAGGTAGAATATGTAAAGTACTGAGCACATCTTAAGAGTTCCACATAAATGCTAGTGTCATTACGCTGTACACACAGCCACACGTGGGAGTGGCAGCAAGACTCTGTGGCTGGAAAATAGGCCCTGGCACCAGAAGTCCCACCTCTGAGATACAGGCTCTCTGAACACGGGCAAGCTACTGAACCCTCTAGTTTTCCAGGCCAGGGGCGTCCAACTCAAGTGGAAAGGGGGCCACCACACTCTACATCAGGATCCCTGCTAGCTACATACTGACTTAGAAAACCACATACGAACGTCATCTGTGTTCAACTATGTTTTTATTTATTTTATTAAATGTTTCCCCATTTTATCTTCATCTGAAGTGTTGAGGGGCCCAGAAGCCCCCTGTTTGACCCCTCTGTTCTAGGCGACTCTCTAAGACAGATGTTGTTAACCCTTTCTGTGTCACAGACCTCTTTAGCAGTCTGGTGAAGCCTCCTGGATTCCTTCACAGAATTGGGTTTTTAAATCATTAAAGAAAATGCTAAATTTCAGTTAGAGAATCTAGAAATCATAAATTATAGAGGATTTGCTGACCTATATCAGCAGAGGGATTTATTTATGAAGAATTCCCTACCTGTGTTACATATCACCATTTTATATTTATACATACATATATAATATACACATATATTCACACAGAGCCTCAGTTTCATCATTAATAAAATGGGGTAAGATGTTCATACTATCTCACAGGATTTTTGACAGGAAAATGTTTTGTAGATCTTGGAAATTGGTTCTCATTTTATTACGATATAAATAATGATGATAATAATGATAACAACAACAAAATTCTCGATAAATTAACAGAAGAAAAATTTCCGAGGGTGAAGAGAAAGCAAAGGGCTTTTGTGTTACTGTCTTATTGAGTTAAAATGAACATTTAAAAAACAAACTGCAAACACAGCCCCAAGTTATGTGCATGCCCATGTACAATGTATGTGCTCATGCGCCTACGTAAAACAGATAGGCACATATGCATGCATGCCACCACTCCGAAGGACTTTGGGGACCCTTTTCTCCCCGTTGGCTGCCATTACTTCTCCTTTTGAACATCAAACATGATATCCTGCTAAGCAACTGAGAAACAGATTCTGTTCCTCTCTAGGAACAGCAGAACGCCGCGGGGGAAGGAGGGAGGGAGGGAGTAGGCGGAAATCAGAAAGGCAATACAATTGAGTCATCCGCTGTGACAGTTGGGCCGTTGCTGGGCGTCACCGCGTACTCTCCTTCCACGTGCGCTAAGAAGCGATCAGTAATTCATTATGAAAGATGAATGCCGATCTCTTTTCTTTCCATTTTGATAAAGGGTCTTCCACAGAGCTTGCTGGGTACTGTGCTTCAGTCCAGGCACACGGCGGAAGACGAGTGACCCGAAAAGGGTCAACGTAGTCTAAAGAAGACATGATCCAATGGGAAGGAAATGTCCCTGCATAATTATATTACCCTCTATTTAGAATAAAACCTGAAACTATTATTACTGGACACCACAGAGGCTCTGGTCGGCTTCCCTTTTAAAATCTCTCTTGCTGGGGATGGGAGTAGAACTTTCCAAACCTACAACCTCTGGCCATGTAAAGCCGGGCTGTCTCTGGAAGGATTTATTGTGTGGGGCTAACCACTGTTCTAAGGGGCCAAGTTAATCACTAGAGACAGAAGGAAAGGTTTGGCATGAGATACATGAGAAAAACAGAACTCATGGCTCATCACTGGTGGTGAGTTGGATTTTATTTTTTGTTTTTAATCATCAGACCTTGAAAAAAAGAACTGTAGCATAAGAAGATATGAACTGGCCTTTTATAAGTAGAATGAACTCAAATATTTTTTGTTAATGAAAAATCCCAAATACTGAAGGAGATTGAATTATAGTTTAACTCGTAGAGATAAAAATACTATTTTTAAACATTGTACTGTGATCTACTGGGGACTTCTCCATTGGTTAGCCTCCATTTTGTGAAAGGACCTAGGCCCACCTGCCTTCATGCCCCTCTAGGCCCTGATCCTGACCTCTAGACTCTAACACTGTGGACCTCCCATCCTCCCCACCCCTCTTTTCTGTTCCCTTTTAGGTACTGCCTTCCTTCAGAATGCAAGCTTTATGAGGGCAGGGACTGTCTTTTTGCTTCCATTTGTACCCTCCAAGTGCTTAATAAATGTTTCTTTCCTTCCCTCCATGGAAAGAAAGAGAGAAACTGGAAGCTGTAAATCATGATGGCCCACTTGGTCCCAAAGAGAAGATAGGAGCAGATACCTCCCTCAGCTTCTCCGCAGAGGTGGGGGACTGTAGGTACATAACATCGTATACACTGCCAGATTTTTTTAATATATTGATTAGTTTGGGGAATTTTCCCCTCTCTTTTTTAATTCTTTGCTCCAAGGGATGTCTTACTAAAAAGAGGGAGATGAAATACATTGGAAAATATAGTTCACCTTAAAACAAAAGCTATCAGTAAAATTGTGTTTTAAAAATACTAAATTTACCACTAAAGTTAAACTGTGATGAGATATAGTAAAAGAGAGAAATAAGAATAAAAGTAATTGAAGGAATACAGAGAGCAGTAGTACTGCCCCCACCCAGGCACCCAGCCCTGCTCTGGCAGAAGTGAATGACTATGGGTTTGGAATATGGTCTATAACTTTATATTTTTTTTCTTCTTTTTTCATCTTTCTAAAAGTTTGCTCTCTGGAGGGGGGGAATTTGGGAGATATAAAAATGAGACAGAAAGAGAGAGAGAGAGAAGGAGGAGGAAGAGGAGAGGAGAGAAGAGAGAGAGGACAGAGGAGAGGGAGGGGGAGAGAGAGAGAGAGAAGAACAAGAGAATGAGAGAGAGAACGAGAGAGAGAGAGAGAGAGAGAGAGAGAGAGAGAGAGAGAGAGAGAGAGAGAGAAAGAAAGAAAGAAAGAAAGAAAGAAAGAAAGAAAGAAAGAAAGATCAACAGTATCAAATGATGAGGAACATGAAGACTGAAGGAGAAAAACACATAGGTAGATAAAAGCTATCAGCAGCCTCAAAAAAATTCCCCAAATTCCAGCTCCATAAATTGTTTCCTTAAGGTATAAAGACAACTCTCAAAGGTCCACACATTTGTGGAAGCAAACGATAGCATGCTAAGTGCAAAATGATTTCTATTTGGCTTAAGGGCACACTGTGTTCTAGTTCTATTCCTTCTAAATATCCTAATTATATTTTATTTAAGAAAAAAATTATCTCCCACCCCCTGCCAAGTCAGTATGGCACAGCTGAATGAGCCATGGCCTTGGAGCAGGGAAGGCCTGGGTAGGGCTCTCACCTCTGATATTCATTATTAGAGGGGGCCAGCGTAATAATAACAATAACAATAAAGGATAATACTTACACGTATGTATATAATACTTTAAGATTTGCAAAACAATATATGTATTATGTGCATGCACATGTACACACATATGTATTATATATGTATACATGCATGTCTACCTGTGTGTACACTATACATATAATATATACCTACATAGTGTATGTGTGTGTGTATACCTACGTATATGTATGTATATGATTTCAATTCATCTTCACAAAAACCCTGGTAGGTAAGTGCTATTATTTTCCCCATTTAACAGATGAGGAAAATGAGAGGGGTGACTTTCTCAAGGTCACACAGCTGGTAAGAGACGCGGGCAGGATGTGAACTCAGGCCTTCTGTCTCCAAGGCCATAGCACAATCTCTGCACGCTGCTCCTGCTGCTTGCCAAGTCCCTGGATCTCTGGGTGCTACAAGCAATTCCTGGGACCTGTCTAGGAAATCACAGAAGGTTTACAACCTACATTAACAGAGAGAAGCTTCATGCTGCATTCCCCATGACAAAGTCTCCACAGCCCTGAATGCCTACCTAGGTGCACCTGAGACTACCTAGGGCATGTAACTGGGCATGGAAGAATCAGGGTCTGATGGGAGGCCAAGAAGAGACTTTTAAATTGCCACAAAAGTCCACAAAGGAGAGACTCCCAAGGACACCTGGGAAAACACAATACAATGACAGTTTCTGTTGGCTGCCTGCGGTGGATGAAATGATAGGGCAGGTAATCCAAAAGAGACGTGTCTGCATGGTCCTTGGGGGAAGGTTTCCTGCCATCTAGAAGCCACACTATTTTTGTGCTTCCATCCATCTCTGAAGATCAGAGAGCTAAGCAGGGATGGTCCTGGAGAGGGAGGGGGGAAGGACTGACCCACCTAAATGTCTTCCAGATGAGAAAGCAGTCATACTTGGGTCTCATTCCCTCACCCCCTCCCGAGGGCTGACTCGCCATCTCTGTCCCCCTCCCCATCACTGAGTCTAAGGGGTGGTTGGAATTCCACCTCACCCTAGCCTTAGTGCCTCAAGCAGTCAGTCAGTGGCCATGTGGGACAAGGGGAAGGGAATGTAGAAAGATGAGAATTTGAAACCAGTACTTTTCATGAAAAGACTGCAGAATCTTCCTACCTGGCAATTCCCCTTTTCTTTGCTACATCCATAACTCTCTTTTTGGACACTTCACCCTTCCTTTTTCCTTTGGCCCAGCCCTGCTATTTCACCAATGTGGAGAACTCCCAGCAGAGAGAGTAGCAGAGAGGCGCCTCCTCTGTGCCTTATTGTTGGACACAAAAGAGATGTCGCTTGCCCAGAGTCAGAACCCAGTATCTGCCAAAGGCTGGACTTGGGCCCCAGGCTTCTGGCCTCTGAGGCCAGTCCTCTGCTCACCACCAACACTGCCTCTGAACTCCTCTGATCCTGAGAGACGCAGTTAAGGCATCCCTGTTCAAAACTGGTTTGGCCCATGAAAACTGACACAGGGGCCTCATGAGTCCAAGCAGGACCAACCCACAGGGCATCAGGCAGATGTATGGGAAACTCAAGGACTTTCCATCTGGGGCATGTGACAGTGCATTATCATGATGGAAACTCAGAGAGGGGAGTTGACGTTAGCCCTGTGGTCGACTCCCCAACCATCCTGGCTCCCCTGCCAGCTAGTAAGGAAATTACAATCCCTAAGTAAACAGCCAGCGCTAGGTCATCTGAAGCACTGAGGGGAAACAGGGCTGCCTCCGTTCAGCACCCACCCCGGCAACCATGGCTAAGGCCAAGGAAGCAAAAATAAAAAAATCTACATTTTAGCAGCCACCTTCACTCAAGCAAATGGCTCAGCTTGTTGCTTGGGCACCAATAAGCATCTTAGGCAATCAGCTAACCCAGAGTTATAACTAGCTTTTGTTATCCCCAGGAAAGAAGCATAAGTACGCATACACATCACTTTTTTAAAGACAAATTCCAGTTGTAGGCTGGAGAGCTGAAGACACCATGCCATGATAGGGGAAGGCAGGAGACCCTGGCGTACCACTAGGCTACCAGTGGTAGTCGAAGGCTGCTGCTCTGGGGAGGCAGCAGGGTAAGGCAGAGCTCAGTGGGAGGAGCCACCAGGAGTGTTCTACTGGATAGCCTCCTCTTTAACTAAGCATTCCTGACACCCAGTTACTAAACTCAACTGTTTCTGTGCTGCCAAAGGACTGAAACTGTGATGAATGCCCTCAAGAGTCTAGCACCCAAAGGCAAAGCTAGGTTTAGCTATCAGCTGAACATAATCCCTCAGCGACATTATCACAGAACAGTAGTCAGGCAACATCTTTCAGACTATGTCTACAGTGAGACACAGAAACCAGGCCAGCTGACTCTCCACTCAAGGCCCTACAGACCATCACTGTCAACTGGCCATCATGTTGATTATGCCCTTTGAAGACGTTGATGAAGCCAGCCAAAAAGGCAGAGATGTTAATGATACCAAGAGACGACCGTCACAGCTCTACCACCAGAAGTCGACTCACGAGGCTCCCGCTTTCAGAAAGGGCTGACCATAATGAATCAACTCTCAAGGGCCAACGGTCATTCCTGGCTACGACGGCTTCCATTCGGTGCCTGCTCCCACATTCAGCAGAAAACCAATCCTCAGGGACAGCTAGGTGGCACAGTAGATAGAGCACAGGCCCTGGCTTCAGAAGGAGCTGAGTTCAAATCTGGCCTCAGACCAAACACTTACTAGCTATGTGACCCTGGGCAAGTCACTTAACCCCACTGCCTAAAAGAAAAAAAAAAAGAAAACCAATCCTCGCCCCTTGCTCTATCTATTCAGCAAAGCATGCCCAGGAAAGAATGGAGGCTTTGCAGTCTGAATCAATCAAACAACAAACGTGTCAAGCGCCTGCTGTGGGCTGGGCATTGTGCTAAGCGCTAGGAAGAAGATAAAAAGAAGACGTGGGTGTGCATCTTGCCTCAACTTCATTGTTGCTATTGTTATGACTGTTCAGTCATTTCAGTCGTGTCTGACTCTTCATGCCCCCCTTTGGGGTTTTCTTGGCAGAGACACTGGAGTGGTTTGCCATTTCCTTCTCCGGATCATTTTACAGTTGAGGAAACTGAGGCAAACTCAGGAGGCAAACTGAGGATTAAGTGACTGGCCCAGGGTCACCCAGCTAGTAAGTGTCTGAGGCCAGATTTGAGCTCAGGAAGAGGAGTCTTCCAGACTCCAGGCCTGGCACTCTCTCCACTCTGCCATCCAGCGGCCCTATTACAGCATCAATGTCCATTATCACTATTCCCCACGTGACCTTGGGCAAATCACTTCTCTCTGGGCCTCGCTTTCTTCTTCTGTAAAATAAGGGAGGTGACTTCACCTCTAAGGTCCCCCCAACCCGCCTTCTAAGATCTTATAACGTCTTCTTTAGGGACTGTTTGGAGCACAAACAGGTTCAGAGCATTCAAGGGCCCTGCTTTTGTTCAAACATTTGAGAAACGTGAGCGCAGGGGCCCATCCCAGGGTCTCTGCCTCTCAGATGAATATTCTGCAAACCACACACTAAAAGATGGCCGAGACCTCTCAGGCCACAGAGTCTAACCTCTTCACTGTATACAGGAAGACGCTGAGGCTAAGGAGTCGCACGCCCAAGGTCACATCACTGAGAAGCTGGAGGCTGGATGCCAGCTCAAACGTGCCTCTTCGGTCAGCACCTTTCACAGCCAGATTTAGAGCGAGAGGGTCTGGAAAATCATCTAGTCCAGCCTCCTTATTCAATAGAGAGGAAACTGAGGCCCAGAGGAAGAAAGGCATCTGCCCAGGTCACACTCGCAGTTGATAGAAGAGTCAGGCTAGAACCCAGAGTCTCTGCCTCCTTCCTGTGCACCAGGCTGGGGCAAAGACCGTGGTTCAGGCTACACTCAGAACTATGGGAGCAGGGTGGGGGGGTCCCCTGTAAGTATATCCCAGGCTCAAAGGAAAGCCAAGTCTGCAAGCATTTATTAAATGCCTACTGTGTGCCAGGCACTGGGGATACAAAGAAAGGCCGAACTCAGCCCCTGCTCTCAAGGAGCTCATAGTCTACCGGGGGAGATACCGCACAAACAAACTTGGCTCT
The DNA here is from genome assembly GCF_003287225.1 of Phascolarctos cinereus. Classification (NCBI taxonomy): domain Eukaryota; kingdom Metazoa; phylum Chordata; class Mammalia; order Diprotodontia; family Phascolarctidae; genus Phascolarctos; species Phascolarctos cinereus. Next base: position 13,745,959 of record NW_027555847.1, read on the forward strand.
AAGAAGAATCAGGGACAATGAAGCTCAAAGTAGACATGCGGGGCCATAATTTGCATGAGTTGTCCCACAGTCTGTGGGATAAAAAGATGGACGCGGCTTATCCCCAAGGAAACGTGGCCGGCAGAGCTGCGTAAGCCTCTTCCTGACCATCCCAGGGCACGGATCAGGTTGCCTTTTGGGCTCAGGTGATCACTGCAACTTCCAGGATCAGCCCAGTTTCTTTCATTAAATGAATGATCTTCTTGCAAGTTGGGACAGGCACCCAATCAGGTCAAACGTAACCTAAGGAGAGCGTGTGCCTGGCACCCCCAGACCAGAGAGATCTTGGGCGAAGATCCAAAGAAATGACATTTCTCTAACCTTTTAAGAAATGCCAAATGTTCTGTATGTGGTTTCCAAAATAATGGGCCTTACGATAAGCCTATGGAGTAGTACCTATGGATTCTATTCTCCCCTTTTACAGATGTGGAAACTGAGACTCTGCTAATAAGTATCCAAGGGAGGACCGAAATGCAGATTCTTCTGACCCCAAGTCCATTATCCCATGCTGTCAATCAAGTGTAAAAATCACTGGGCCGCAAAATGACAAAAAAAAAAATGGCAATAATCAGTGTGGGAGGGGGTATGGAATGATGGGCAAGCACATACATTGTTGTGAAATGGTACGATCATCTTGGAAAGCAATTTGGAACTATGCAAATAAAGTGACTAAAATGTCCACAACCTTTGAACCACTGACCGCATTACTGGGCTCATCCCCCAAGTAAGCCGTGGATAAGAAGAAAGTCTCTATATACTCCAAAATATTTATAGCAACACTTTTTGTGATAGCAAAGAATTAGAAACAAAGCAGATGCCCATGGACTGGGGAATGGCTCAACACATTGTGGTACATGAATGTAATGGAATATTACCATGCTGTAAGAAATGACGTGTGTGATGAATTCAGAGAAGCCTGGAAAGGTCTCCCTGAACTGATGCAGAGGGAAGCAAACAGAGTCAAGGAAACACTCCACACAGTCACCGCAACAGCAGAAACGGGACAAACGATGGTGCACCAGAAGATGGTGTCTGATCAAACGAAGCCAGAGGAGAAGAAGCCCCCAAGCGACCCCTTCGTGGAGGCCACCGGCATCACACATGGCACAGGCCTTCAGACTCTCAACGCCTGGACCAGCTGGGCTGGGTTTGTTCTATTATTCATCATCAGGGAAGGCTCTTGGGGAGGGGCAGGGATACTTGGGATAATTGTAATGATGTAAGAAGAAGAAAGTATTGATTAAAATGTGTTTAAAAATAAAAGAATCCTAGGTGGTTGAAAAGGTAGGCAGACAGGGAGGATGTCCATGCTTGCAGACCACCCAGGGCCAAGAAGTCACCAATGTCCTTTTCTATGCTTTGAGCAAGTACAGAATAAACTCCCGGTTGCTGGTAGGCCTCTAAAAATCCAACTCTGGGTGACAAGGAGGTGAGAGTAAGTTCTGCTGCAGATCCATGTTGCCTTTGACCAAAGTTTAGGGGTAGGGTCTACACCTGTGAGCTCAATGGTCCAGGGAAATGTAGGGGAAGAGATGGAAAGCTAGCCTTGAAGCCAGAAAGACCTGGCAGCATGACCCTAGCAAGTTCTTTATCCCCTATGGCAGGGATAGGGAACCTGCAGCCTCAAGGCCACATGGGACCCTCTAGGTCCTCAAGTGTGGCCCTCTGATTGAATCCAAATTTCACAGAATAAAACCCCCTAACAAAAGAATTTGTTCTATAAAACCTGGGCTCAGTCAAAAGGCCACACACAAGGACCTAGATGGCCACATGTGGTCTCGAGGATGCAGGTTCCGCACCCCTGCCCTGTGGGCTCTAGGTAGCTAAGACTGTGGGTCACATATGTTACCAACCTGCATTAGCAGAGGGAGTTTCCTGACCCAGGAATTCCCAATAGTAATGAAACAACAGACCCACATGTGTGTGTTTAGGTATCTATGCGTGTTTGTGCATGTATTTATATATGAATATGCATATGCACATATATGTGGATGTGTATATTGTCTACCTACTTGTCATACACATCTGCATATAACAGCCATATCTGTTCATATGTATCCTGCATATACAACCATGATAGCGGGGGTCTGTACAGCACTTGGAGGCTTGCAAAGTGCTTCATGTGTGTTATCGCATCTGATACAACAAACCTGGGAGGTAGATGTTGCTTTGACTCCCATTTTGGAATTTGCTCAAAGTCACACAGATAATATCTGATACACATGTGTTGAATAACACGTGTGCACACCTGCACATGTATGCATACATACATGTCTATACGCGCATGCACATATATTTCTTGCATATATTATTGAACAGATTATATGTACATGTGTGTTGAATTAACTGGGTTCTCAAACTGAAGAGGGTGGAAGACTGGAGTAGAGGAAAGGACACGGGACTGGAGTCAGAGGACTTTGGAAAGAATTCCACCTCTGACACTATCTGTGTGACCTTGGGCAAATCACTTCCCTCTCTGGGCTTGATCCTTCATCGATAAAAAGAAGGGAGTGGGCTAGATCATCTCTAAGTTTCTCCCAACTCTAAATTTGTGATACTAGGAAAATCACTTTTCTCACCAGACTCCGACCCACCAATCAGTTCTGCCTCATCTGACACAATGAAACAAAACAAGGATTTGTGCGTGGATGGGTCCTCTCATTTCAGTTAGCCCATTGAGCTTCCAATTTTACAAATAAAATAGACTCCTTCTATTGGTAAAGTACTGCAACTACTCTCGGGGCTGTTTAATTCTAATGTGCCTCTCACTCAGTCAAGAGCAGAGCCCTACCCCTTAAAGTCCTTGAAATAAGATTCAATGTAGCCTCGTATTATATCAGCACAACTTATACAAAATGACTGATCCATATAACCTGATGTTTGCTATTCCTAAAGTGGTGACTTTGGCTCTGGCTAACTTTTTTTTTAAGGCAATTGGGGTTAAGTGACTTGCCCAGGGTCACACAGCTAGTAAGTGTCAAGCATTTGGTCTGAGGCCAGATTTGGATCCTCCTGACTTCAGGGCCAGTGCTCTATCCACTGTGCCACCTAGATGCCCCCCTCTGGCTATCTCTAAAGAGACTAGTTGAACAAGATCCTGTCCATTTTGCTATTTCTTACGTTTCATTTCCATAATGTCAAATAACAGGCATGGAAGCCGTTACATCTAACCCCAAATGGAACAAGGTCCATAGTTTACAATGATCAAAAATTAAAATCAGTTGGATTATGTTTGCAGACTCAAGAAGGATTAGCTTTTTTCTGCTTGGCCCCCAAGAACAGAAGTAGAAGCAAAAAGGAGAAGCTGCGAACCAGATTAGGCTGGATATGAGGAGCAGGGGAAGGAAACCACCTAAAAATAATTGGAGCTATCTGAAGGTAGCATGGGCTACCTTAGGGCAGAGGAGCATATTCTCCATAACTGGACACCTTTGACTCAAGCTGGAAGATGATACATCAGGCAGGCTGGAGAAGGGATTACTATTTAGGTGCTAATTAGACTAGATGGTCCCCAAGGTCTCCACTAAGATTCTGTGATTCCATGACGGGAAAGGAGGGGAAGAGCTGGCTTTCTTAACAGTCCATAATGTTCTATAACAATGGAAAGAGGAAACTTGTTTTAAAATAAAAAACTTAAGAGTTGAGTCACTAAAGATAGAAAAAGAGAAAGACAGCTACATCTACAAAGGCACACACTTTTTCTAAAACACACCAGCCATTTTCTAGAGCAAACCCATACATAACATACCTGCCATACCAAATCTCGATCAAAATTAAAACGTGGTGTTCCCTGTAAGAAGATAAACCATAAATAACTTTATTTGTATCAGGTCCTTCCATCTTAACTCAGATGGTTTGAACAATACCTCTATAAAACCATCAGGTCTACCTGGGATGATAACATTTCCATATTCTCTCACTGATAAATACTTTTTGCATAGGGATCTAGTGATTTCAAGATCTGTGCAGAAAATCTGTCCCACAAAGAATAATACAGGAAACTCACTGGATGTGCAAAACAGAAACTCTTCTCAGTGGTTCCAAGGAGGACTTTATTTGGGGTAAGAGCTCACGGAATCTCACACCTGCTGTCTTTTACTGATGGATAACAGATGAAAGAAATCAAAAAGTTATTCTGCAGCTATTTAGGGGATCAATGTATGGATTAAGGATTATTGTCAACTAAAGCAGTATCCCACAGAAATTCATTTCCCTTTTTCACTTGTTCATTTTTTTAAGGCTATATAACTTGGAATTTTGGCAAAAGGTTGTACAATTCTGAGCCTTGGCCAAAAGTTAACATGAAACTTTACATTTTAAATCTTATCCAAGAGAGAGCCAGATGCTCTCGCCACTGCTGAAATGCCAGTTCCATTCATCCTGTACCCATTGTACAGTCATCTATTTGCTCAAATGGTCCCTAGTAGTTGGCTCTGGAATCTGAGTTCTCCTCAATTGTTTCCCATCCAAGTCCCAAAAGAAGCATCACTTGTAGTACAAGAGGAGATCCTGAGCTTCTGAGCACTGAGAAAATATGCAGAGAGTCTGGGTATCATCTAACAACCTGCTACAGAACTGGTCCTAAAGAGGTGAAATGGAATGCTAACGAATGACAGATTTCTCCATGCCCTAGCACAGCAACAAGTGCCATGTTAAGTAACCCAATGGTCTCAACATTGCCAGCCATGTGCACAAAGCAATGCTGTGGCTTCCAGTTATTGATCAATTTGTTGATCAGTGCTCACTCTGAAAATGGGCTTCATGTCATTCCACTGAACTGCCAGGAAAGATTTCACTTATTGGCTTTAAGAGTTGGGGGTAGGGATTCGTCTTTGGCACACAATTATAATGATGAAAGCAGTGAGACCTCAAAAGTCTATTTCAGCTCTAAATCTCCAATCTCATCATCTTTTAGTTTTCCTTTCAAAAAGACAATCACAAGCCATCAGAAAGGGGACCAAGAGTGTGTATAAAACTCTCTTCCCTGGAGGTCCATCACTAATGCTGGGAGAGTATTCACTTCTGAAAAACAGCCAGCAGCTCTCCAATATTCCACACAGGAGCACAGATGCGCTAACACTCTCTACAGAGATTTTGAGAGCTTCCTCTGTTCAGGTAAGTTGCTTATTTTAGGCTCCTGTGATTTCACGGGTACAGGGAACACCCAGTATAGAAACTCCCATCCACCAATGCACCTTGTCTGTAACTTACAGGCTTAGAGATTCACTGGGACACTGAGAGGGTCAATGCTTATTAATGGGTTGATGCCTACTTAGTAGAAAGTATTCTTGAAGGCAAAGACTGTCTCATTTTTGTCTTGGTTCACCAGCCACCTAGGAGAGCACCTGACATAGAGCATGGACCGAAAAAATGTTTGTTGCTTGACTAGTAGATTTATTGGAAGACATCGATTTAAAACATCACAGAATTAAAGCTGAAAAGGACGTCACAAATAGGCCCCAGTCTAAGTCCCTCCTTTTACAGATAAGGAAACTGAGGACCAGGGAGGTTATAGACTAGAACTGAGTTCTGATTCCAAAGTCTTCTCCGTTGTCTTAAGATGGAACACTACTTAACTCTGCTTCTCCAAAGCTAACAAATTATAAAAATTCTTATCAACATAATGTGTATCATTAAGCCAGTTTTTACCTAGCCCACTTTAAATAGGCTGACTCATCTCTACCCTGACTTACAGGATGAAGCCTTACAAGCCAAAGGCCTTTGTATTTGGCTGAAGCCACTGTCACTGACCAGATAACATTCTAAACTCACGGGCAGAGATGGCAAGAGGGTGCAAAGGTCAATAGTATTGAGTACTTTACTCCTCCCCAGGCCTTGGGGTCTTTGGAACAGACAATCCAAGTGTGTGCACTAAATATTGATGGGACTTTGTGCAGAAGCAGGGATGCACAGTGTGTTTCCTTTATCCTTTAGAGTTGTCCTACAAGTTGGTCCCAAGCCCCACAACCACCTTGGCCAACCGCCCCAGTCGTCAAAGGGCACACATTCCCACTGACTAATGTTATTTATTTCTTCAAGGTGACATCAACAAGGTGGGACTTGGTCAAGTTCCCTTCTCAGGACATCAAATTTTGGCCAGGCTTCCTTTTCGGAAGTCAAACTTTCAAGTCAAAAGGCTTCAGTTACTAGACACTTTAAAATTTAAAAAAAAAAGGAGCTGAGTTCCATTCATTTAAATCACCTCACAAAATTTTATTGTTTCATTATTCCTAATTTTTATCAGGTGAGTATTTAATCATCCTAGCTAGACCAACACAGCTTAGAGTGTCAGGAGGTTTTTAAGACCATGCCTCTGTTACCTTCACAGCTGAACTGGAGGAAGGGGATGTGGGAGGGGAAATTTGTAAATACTTTGTCTATTGTCATTATCTCTAATCTTGACTCAGACATAGTGTTCAGGTTAACACACCCACACACAGTAGGGAAAGGGTCTTTTTATAGGAAAAAAAAATTTTCCTGGTAATGTCATTTCAATCACTTGATGGCCCTTCCGTTGGGCACAAAGAAGCCTTCCTTCGGCAAACTCTGGTTTCTCCAAAGGGCTTTTGTCACTGAATTGGGGGGGGGGGAAGGAAAGTAGATGTATTCAATTTCTTAAAATTTAATTCTTGAAAGTAGTTAACCATTTCAGATGGCTTCTGATGCTTGCCAGCCGAGCCAATTCAAGTGGGCGACCCTTAAACAAAGAGGAGACCCTAATGAATCTATGCTTGAGAATCACAAATAGAAAAAGACCACATCAAAACAAATCATCAGCTTGAGGCTGTTTGTTGGGGTGGAGGCAAAGAGCTATAACAAATGCTTAGGCTCGGTGCATGTTTTCCGATCTCAAGTGCCCACGAACGTCACCAGCTGGTTGACACTGCCAAGCGTGCCCAACCCCTACCTTCATTTCTATGACAGTCTGAAGAGCCTTCGTCTTTGCCGGTTCCGGCTGAAGTTGGGTCCTCCTGTGCAGCTCCTGTGGAGGGACACGATAGAAGTAAGCCTGACGGTTCATCCTCCCATCATCCAAGAGCTCAGAGAGCGTGCCCCAGCGCCCCCCCACCCCAGGCTCGCTGGGCACCCAGTGAAGGCTACAGGTGCTACTACTCCCCAGCAGCCCACGGATCGCTCTCGCTGCCGCTGCCGCTGCCGCTGCCTGGAGGCTAGGTTACAGGCAACCGAGCCGGCACATGCGCGATTTCTAAAACTTCCGTCAATAATTAATGTCAACTGTGACAAAGACAGCAAGGAAGCCGTGTCCAAATCCTCTTCAGCACTGTTGCATGTGCCCAGACAGCCTGGCCTTCCCCAGCCAATCACATCGCTGCGGGCTCCTCATACACAGGCCGAATAAACAAAGAGAGAGAAGGACCTGGGTGAACACAAACCCATAGCAGGCACCGCATTGGCCACCAGGGTTCAAAGAAAGCAATTAAGAGTAGTTTCAATACAAATGTGGCACTCTTTCGGCAGCAAATTGGTGTGATGGAACACAGTGAATGCCTTGCCTTCTACTTTCCAATTGCATCTGTGGCTGACAGATTAATATCCTAGGAGAAAAAAAAAGGCAAAGTATGGATAACAGTGCAAACTGGCTTTAAAGGCAGCAAGGGGAGAAGAGGAAAGAAAGAGTGAGAGATTCAGAGAGAGACAGACAGAGAGAGACAGACAGACAGACAGAGAAAGAGAGAGAGAGAGAGAGAGAGAGAGAGAGAGAGAGAGAGAAGAGAGAGAGAGAGAGAGAGAGAGAAGAGAGAGAGAGAGAGAGAGAGAGAGAGAGAGCTCTAGGAAGTATCATGGCACAGTGGATGGAGGGCTACTTTAGAAATGAGGAACACCTGGGTAAAAGTCCTGCCTCTTGCCCATACTGGCTATGTGACTCTGGACAAGTTTACCACCCAGCGCTCAACTCTCTGATACTCTTAAATTTCAGAGAAGGTGCTGATCTGCTTCGGTAGAGGAGTTTCCCTGTCCAGGAAGATTCCTTTCCCCATACTTATGAAATCATAAGAAAATCAGCATTCATGTTGTCCATGCTTGAAATGGGAAGGGAGAGAGAGGCGGGGGGGGGGGGGGGGGGGGGAGAGAGAGAGAGAGAGAGAGAGAGAGGAAAAAGCCAAAGAATAAAACCTGAAGGTTTTCTGACAGATCATTCCTTTAGCTTAAAAACAAGCTTAATATTAGCAATTTTACAATTCAAAGAATCTTTCTCCCTTCTCATTTCCTTGCATTGTCTCAAAGAGCAGTTTCATTATCAATCACTACCGAAGAAAAATATCCAGAATCTAGAAATCAGAGAAATGCAAATCAAAATAGCCCTAGCCTATGGTCCCACACCCATCATGTAATCAAAGGTACTAAAAATGGGAAACTTCTTGTTGAAGGAGGTGTAGGATGAGTAGCTGCAAGAAGCTGGTCCAACTGATCTGAAAATGAATTTGGAATTATGTAAGAAAATTTGCTGAATTGTTTATAAACTTTGATCCAGAGATAGGACTATTTGACATTGTATCCCAAGGAGGTGACAGCAAGAAAAGACCCAGCCAATATTGACAAAAATATTCAAGGTAGCATTGTTTGTGATGACAAAAAAAAAAAAAAACAACCACCCTGTAAGCAAAATATGTACCCAGTGACTAGGGACTAGAGGGGCCAATTGCGATACATTCATTCATGGGGGGGTATTGCTCAGGATGGAGCGGTGCATATGAAGACATCAGAGTAGCATACACCCTGGATACACAATGTAAAGGGAGTTACCAGGAGGCGCACTGACACTCCAACAGTGTCACTTCCATACCGTCAAAGAAAAAGTCTTCACCCCCCCTTAACTTAAATGAATGATAAACTCTTTTCTCAAGTAACATAGTAAAATGAGACCTATCTTCTTTTAAAAACAAAAAGCAGTTTCTTGCATTTAAACATCTTTCCTTTTCCCCTTGTCATTCCTACCTATTAATTGGGAGGGAAGACCAGTAGCTTAAATTTCATGCTTCTGTTTCTTTCATATCTGTTAACATTTTAAAACTATTCATTTACAGCTGACTATGGCTCTTCCCTTGAGGAATACGCAAGAGCTCCTACATCATCTCATTCAAAGTGGGTAGGTTACTAGCATTTAACTTGCCCCTTTAGGAAACTGGTCATCAACATAGTATATGGTTCACAGGATCAAAGGATTTGGAGATGGAATGGACTTTAGGCTTTAATTATAGTGTCAAGATCGCATCATAAGAACTACAAGGGAATTTACAATTAAGAGTAGCAAGGTGGCTTAGTGAAAGGAACACTGGACTTGGAATCAGGAAGACTGTTCAAATCCTGCCTGAAACTTTTACTGGCTGTGTGAGGGGGGGAAGTCACTTAACTATTCAGTCTCCATTTCCTCATCTATAAAATGGGGATAACAATAATACCTTCCTCCCATTGTTATGGTGAAGATCAAATGAGATATTGCATGTAAAGTGCTTTGAAAAAATGTAAACCACTATATAAAGACTAATTATCTAGCACATGTCACCAGGCCAGAAGTTATTCAGTAATAGTAAGAGAAAGAAGAAATAATATTAGTGGCTCCCCAATGCTTGACAAATTTATCTTTGCATGTGTTTAAATTCATTTTAAATTAACTTTTATTTTATTCGCAATCTGACATAAGTAATAGAGACATCTTCTGTCTTCTGATAAATGTATCTGAGCTAGATAGGCAGTTTCTTGAGACTAGACAGCTGTTATACCCTTCAAGTGATTCATGTGAAGACAAATGTTTCTGCCAGAAGAAACCTAGGAGGCATTACTAAGGATTATGAACTCCTGAGCAAGAAACTTAAGTCCTTGAGGGTACAGGTGGGGTTCTCATCACTACTGTTGATTGAAAGCAGGGGATACAGAAGAGAAAGACAGATTTGGGAGGTGAGAAGCTGGCTAAGAAGATGAAGTCTGAGAACAGGATTTAGATTTCCAGACCATGGCCTTTATTTTAATAAAGAAAAGATGGGCTCTTGGCCAGGGATGGAGTATACCTAACAAGGGCTAGTAAAAATATATTTTTCCTGGAGCTTCACAAGTCTGAGATTTAAGACAGACAGAAGGGAGAAAACTGCCCACATGTCTGCCTCCTCTGATGACAGAGAAAGATGCATTCAACATTGAAGAAGAACAGGAGAAAACTAGGAATTGGTGGGATGGCAACAGCCCACACTACTTGCATATGCTGCAGAGAGGATTCCCGTTCAGGTATGCTTTGGAGACATCCCTTTCTACCCTGAGATCCCAGGATTTGAGACTTGGGGACATAATTCCGTGTGGTGTAGGCAGAAAATGGAGTTTGGTCCTGGAAATCAGAATTACAGAAAATAGATTTAGACCATGGCAGGGCCTTATAAGCCACCTAACCCAACCCCTTCATTTTATAGATGAAGAAATTGATGCTTAACATAGGTTAAGTGATTGGCCATGGTCAAACAACGACAAAGTAGCAAGGGTGGGATCTGAACCCAGGTCTTCCCAACTGCAGATCCCGTCCTCTCACAACTCTGACATGCTGTCTTATCTGAGGACACTTGGGTTCTAACCTTGGCTCTGTCCCCACCTAGTCATGTGACATTGGGCCAAGCACATTCCCCCTGTAAAACTTGGTTTGTCCATCCACAGAATGAGGTTTAGACTGAATGAAGCTCAAGGGTTCTCCCCACTCCAACACACAAGGAAATCTCTCTCCTTCTTTTGGCTAAGCACAATGTCCTGCCACTGTATTCAGCACCAGCCTATAAAAATCCTTTGCCATCTGCATTTAACCTGGGGCTGGGAAGATTACAGGCTTTTAAAGCAGCAAAGTTAACTGTTTTCTGATCCTAAATTTTATGGCCACTGAGATCACCTCAGCTCCTAAAGCAAATAGGAAAATATTTTATGCATCCAGGCTACAGCTTACAATCCACATGCTCATCCTTGGCAGTTTATGCCCCTCGAGGGGAAGGGCTGCGTGCAGTAAGTGCTTGCTAAGGCATCGTTAAATGTGGCTTCCAAGAACAATACTATTCCCATAATTAGCCACATCAGTTTCAGTTGTTTCAGAGACAAAAGTGATCTTAACTTTATGTGCACGCCTGCAGTTCTTGTCTATCGGCCAAAATATTCTAAATAAACTTTTAGATATGTTTCTGGGCATGATAATTGCCCCCTATAAAGTCTTACGTATATAGAAGTCAGATTTTCTTAATGTATTGAATAATTTCTCCCCAAAGCATTTAGAATCATAGAACCTATGGCCACCAAGTCCAGTCCAACCCTGAACCTAGAATACCCGCTAAGACATCCTGCATCACATGATCTCTAGCAACAGGGAGATCTTTGAGGGAAAGGATTTTGGTTTTTGTCTCTAGTCATATCCCGATCACTTGCTGGTGCCTGGCAGATAGTAAGTGTTTAATAAATGCTTGTTGACTGACTGCTTATGGGGAACAGCAGCAGCCCTATCCTACAAGGATTTGGGGGTAAGGGTGTAGAGCTCAGAAAAAAAGGTCAAGTCTGGAGATTCCGACCAGAGAATCATCTCTGAAATCAGAGCAAGTCATAGATCTAGAGCTGGGAGGAGCCCAAGAGGCCATCTCAGCCAACTCTCATTTTACAGATGGGGAAACTGAGGCCCAAGGGGTCAAGGGACTTCAAGGTCACACAGGTAATCAGTTTCAGAGGTAGGATTTCAACTCCACAGCCAATTGCTTTTTTTCTCCTACACTATCTGAATGAATGAGTTTGCTACCAGAGACAGTACATATAACAAGAAGAGAAATAGGACCACTCAATCAATCAGAACCATTTGTTAAGCTCCTGCTATCAAGAATGGACCCTCAGAGAACATCTCTATTAAAGAGTCAAGGAAAGAATAAGGAACCAGTGGAGGAAACAAAAATAGATGGGATAAGAAATAAGAGGGATCTCAGTGGCCAAGTAGTCTGACCCATCCCCAAAAGAAATCACCATATAACATACCCAGTAAGTGGTCATCAGAACAGTATATCTCTCTGAAGCCAAAGGCAGATAGAATATCTAAGAGGAAGGAGTGATCACGGGATCATAATTGAACAGGAGGGGCACAGGTAAACGGTTCCATCTCTCACCACAATTAATGTAATCACAGAAGGCCCAGACACCTCAAATAACTTGACTGGTCAATCAACAGGGACCATTAAGTTTTAAAATAAGCCGTACTTATGCCCCATATCTTTATGGTGCCAATGCCACTTTGATTGAATCATAGACAAAATCAATTAATAGGAGTAGGTGTTAAGGTATTTTCCTACAATCTGTCAATAAATCCTTAATCAATTAAAGAGGATTATAGGTTTCGGCCACTAGATGAAGGTCTATAACAGCAACACTGGAAATGTTTTTATAATAAAAATTCACAGCCATTGGGTTTATGATTAATGACAGCAAGTCCTTCTAGTGTCAAAGGCCCCCAAGTTAAAGAACTAAGGATTCCAGTTCAACAGTTGGAGACAGAGACCCAAGAGGTGATCAGATATGAGTGGGAAAAAAGGGATTATTCTCTCCCTCTCTCTCTCTCTCTCTCCTCTTCCTACCCCTGTCCCATGTCATCAGAGAGAAGGGGATAGTATCAAATAATACATGCAACTAGAATCAGAGAAACTTGACCATTAAGGAGACAATGCTCCAATTGGGAGCAAAGATGCACATGGAAGGCAAAGAGATGTGGAAACATGTTCATTCAAAGTTAGCTGAATGAGTAGCCTATGAAGAGAGAGAGGACTTTGAATACATGGAGTTTTTGAGGAATAATACCTGCTAGGAGTGTGATTCCCACCCCCACCCCACCCCACCTCACCCCCCTACACACACACACACACACACACACACACACACACACACACAGAGACCATGGTTAAGAACAGTGCCAGCTATTGACTATGGAAAGGCACAGACCCTCACAACCCAGCAGAGAACTCCACACCTAAGGGGAACTTCATAAGGGCTGCATGAAGGGAGAAAGGATTTCCAACACCAGGGGTTGTGAGTTAACTCTTTGCCACACGTGTCTTTTGCATGTGTGCCTTTTTCATTATTCTTGAACTTTGGACCCACCCTTCTCATGGATAGTGTGAGTATTTATAGGAAAGCAAACCTCAGCTTTGGAAGTAAAACCTGTCAGTATTTTTAAGTACCTGTTACGTGCCAGGCACTGTGCCAGATACTGGAGATACAAATATATTGAATAAAACAATCCCTTCCTCAGAAATAGTTTATACTCTAAAGACAAAAAATGTTTTTGTAACTACTGTTCTTACATCATCAGAGTCAATTCCTTTTCTAAAAGTTAATGAAGTCTATTGGCTGATTGTTAATGGAAGGTATACTGGTAGGGGCCTGTGAATTATAGTGTCAAAAGTTTGGCCTCAAAGAGCTACCCTTAGGCCCTTGAAAATAATAGTAGCCACTACATGTGAATATCATGGAAGAAGTGATCCTACATAGGGAGCTGTAATAGGATCACAGATTTGGAGCTGAATAGAACCTTAGAGGCCAGTAAAGCCAATCCTCTAGTTTTACAGATGAGGAACTGAGGAACAGAGAAGTTAAGAGATTTCCCCAAAATCACACAGGTACTACTCTAAGTAGCAGTCACGATTCAAACCCAGGTCCTGAGACTCCAAATCCAAAGCTCTTTCCACTGTCCCACATGGCCTAACTTTTCAGCAGTGTGAAAAGTTTAGATGAGGTCAAGAAGGATGAGGTTAAAAAAAAAAAGGTCTTTAGTGATTGGTGTCTCAAAGGTCATTGGTGATCTCTAAAAACAGAATTAGTAAAGTGGTTGGGTACAAAAGGCAGATTGCAAGAGGCTTAGGAGAGAGCGAGTGATGAGTGAGTGGAGGCAGCAGGTACCATTTCTAGATGTTTGGCATTGATGAGGAAGAAGGATTTGAGATGATAAGTGTGTCAAAGAAAGATTTTTTTGGGAAGGGTGAGAAACTTGAGTATGTTTATAGGCAGATGAGAAGCATTTGATGAAGAGGAAAGAATCAAGGATATGTTAGGATGAGGAGATAGCAAGGGGAAGGAAGGGGGTCCTGGACAGGCTGGGGGGGGATCTGATCGAGGACACATCATGGGGAGAGGGGAGGACCTAGTGAGGGATAAGGATACTTCTCCAGTGGCCAGAGAGGAGATCATGGCAAGTGCCGCTGCACGTCTTCAGATGGACCTAGGGTCCTGGGAGTGCCTGGTGGCCAAAGACGGCCGTGATATGGAACGTGAGGTCATCAGCTGTCACTGAAGCAAGAGACAAGGGGTGAGAGGAGGGGACGTATCCTTGGAGGCCACAGGGAAAAAGCCCTTTCCTTAGTAGGGGGAAGAATTGTAAAATACAGTTAAATATATTTTCTGACAAGTAATTTTGGAAATTTAGCCTCCTAAATAATGAACTACAGAGTCTAAATGCATGAAGATCCTTAAAACTCTATTTTAGAAGATTTACTCTCTAGAGAAACTGTAAAGCGGCATAATAAAGCCTAGCCCCACAGAGTAATGCCCACCAGGGCTCTGTTAAATCACATTCCCCAAGGACAGAATGGTGCATAAAGTCAATTCAGGACAATCCGAGAGGCCTTTCGGGAGTGGGGGAAAGGGGGAGGGGACCTTGGCCCTGACAAAAGCCTTACAAAAGGATCTCCTAATGATACAAAGTAATTAAGACCAATGGGAGTGAAAAGTTAATGATAAAAAACAGCATTTATATAGCGCTTTAAGGTTTGCAAAGCACTTTACAAATATTGTCTCATTTTATCCTCACAATATCCCAGGGAGGGAGGTGAGATTATTATGCCCATTTTACAGATGAGGAAACAGAGGCAAATAAAGATGAAGTGACTTGGCCACAGTCATACAGGGCATCCCAAAAGGGCTTAAAACTGCACAAAGGCTTTTGGGACACCTTGTCCAATGAGTAAGCATCAGACATCAAATTTGAACACAGGTCTTCCTGACTCCAAGTCAGCACTCCCTCCACCTGCCACACCCTCTAGCTGCCAAGTTATTCCACACGTCTAAGTCAGATAGCCAAGAAGAATTTAACGTGTGGATTCAGGAAAATGTATTTTATGAAAACCAGCACTAACATAGGCCTTCCACCCATGAACAAAGGACACACAATCCATCTGCACCCCGACCAGATTGAAAACGCTCAAGCCAGCTCTTCAACTCCCCCCAGCCTCCCTCCCTCAAGTCACCCCTAAGTTTCACCAAGGCAGGGGCAGTTCACATTGCCCTTGAAGGACCTGGCCCCCTCACTTCCTGTAGGAAGGCTAAAGATGGATATTTGCTGTATCCTTCTGATGCTGCCTGACATTGAAGCCCTGACCCTCCACTCTGCCCAACGACTCATCGAGGGAGCTCAGATCCCAAAGTAGATGGGAGAGAAGACGCCCAGAGAAACGTGCAACTTCTCTGCACACTGGTCCCTTCCAACCCAACCTCTGACCCTACACATTCTGGGACAGAACTTCCCCCCTTTGGAATCTGTGGCTTCAGGGCCAACAAAAACATTAGAACCAATAGCTAGCTTCCGAACAAATGGCAGCTTCTACTGGCAACCTCCTTGGGAAGGATGGGTGGCGGCTGTTTACACTCCTGACTGAAAGTCAACGACCACCCTCCCCAGCTAGGATTGAGCCCTATGGATGCCCCGTAAAAATAAAGGTCCTCAAAGACAAAGAGCAGAAGCTGAGAAGGGTCTCCTTGGGCATGGATGGATGCCTTTACTGCTCTCAGCTGGACAGTGAGATGGGGCTGATGAGCAAGAGGTGTCCCTTGACCACTAGAATAGACTTGGCCTCTCAGAGGAAGACGTTCCCAAGTCCTGTCAAAGGAGGTGGTCCTTATGTCACCTATTATCACGTCCTTCAAGTGGAAACGTTCCATTTCATGAGGACTATTTTACAATGCGGACATCATTTTAAAGACCGCCTTTCCAATGGAGGCCACTCATGGTTATGAACAAAGAAGAAGTGACATGTTTTGTATTACTAGCCAGGATCATTAGATAAGAGATTTAGAGTTGAGGGCACCTTCCTAGAAACCATCTAGTTCGATCCTGTCATTTTACAGAGGAGGAAACTGAGAGGCAAAATAATTTGCTAAGAATTGCCCAGCTCTTAGGAATCAGGCAGCATTCAAACCCAGGTTTTTCTGACTGCAATTTAAGAACTCTGGCCACTACAACACAATGCCTTCAAAAAAACAAAAAGGCTAAGAATAAGATTTTTTTCACCTACGAAACCTTTCCAAACTAGTTGTTGACAGCAAGAATGGTCTCATCACCTGTCCCCACAAATATTCTGAAAGTTTTTTCCCATACCTCCTCATTACTACATGCACAGACCTGGGTCTCCATTGGAGCCTGCTATATCTTGACCTATGGTCAGGTAAGGATGCTTTTCCAAGCCCAAATTTCAAGACTACCAGGAAAAAATGCAATGAAATAAGGCACTGGACTTGGGGTCAGGGACAACTTCATTCAAATCCTACCTCAGACATTCAGCAATTGTGTGACCCTGAGCAAGTCACTGAAAGGGGAAGGAGACAAGGAGGAAGGGAAGAAGGATTTGTTAAGTGTCTTCTATGTGCCCAGCACTGTGCTAAGCCCTTTTAACAAATATTATCTCATTTGATCCTCACAGCAGCCTGGTGAGGTAGGTGCTAATATTATTCTTATTTTACAGTTGAGGAAACTAAGACAATACAAAGGTTAAGTGACTTGCCCAGGTTCACACAGCTAGCAAGTGCCTGAGGCTGGATTTGAACTCAGGTCTTCCTGATTCCAGGCCCAGACATCAAGCCACTAAGCCAATCATGCGTCTCTATGGTTCAGTTTCTTCATCTACGAAATGGGGATGAACTCACTCTTCACTAAATTCCCTACCAGCTCTGAATCTATGGTTCTACGACCCAGGGTTGGGAGGTCCAAAGCTGGGGGGTCAAACCGCCTTGATCCCAGGCCACTAGACAGAATTCCCAGGGGCACAGTCAATGGTGGCTTCCTCTCTCCCCCTCTTCCACCAGACAAATGCCCTCCAGAGCAATCCAACCAGACTGTCTATTTCTAGATATTGCCAGAACCATGTTCACCCATGCAGCTCTCTGATGACCCTTTCCCCCAATTCCTTAGGGTGTAGGAGAGGAACGAGAGAGAACTGAGCCTCCTGGATGCTCTTGTCAAAACAGGCCATTTCAGAGCGAACAGCAGGACCCAGGACAGGAACGAGCTGGGCGTTCTTTCCAACACCTCCACAAGCCAGATGGCTTCTGCCACTCCCCAAGAACAGAAGACGCTCCTCCGGCTGAGAAGTCCTAGGCACAGGACCAAGCCAAGTACCAAGGGGGTACTTTCAAGGTCTGAGCCGTAGGTGGACACAAAGGAGCAGAGGCCTCTGGGGGCAGATCTGGGACTGCACACTTGCTCACGCTGAAGCTGTGAAGGAAAGAACGTTGTAAAATCATAGATGCTTGATCTGAGGTCTGCGAACCTTTTTTTCCATTATTTTGACATACTCGACATGTTGGTACACTGATTATTTCAATATCATTGGTTCCTTTGCAATGCTATGCCTCTTATTTTATGCATCTAAAACCATTATTCTAGGGAGGGATTGATGGGCCTCCCCAGATTTCCAAGGAGTCCATCACCCAAGAAGGTGATGAATCCTTATACTAGGAAAGATATAGAAGGTAAGTGGATTACTCTAAGTGTATGTACTAAATATATAAGTGTAGACTTTATGGAAGATACAAAAGGTATGAAGATAAGTTTAATATCAGTGTGCATATACATACACTTACATACACATATAATTATCTACATAGTTTCTATATCCCCCACAGTATAACTACATATTTAATTATGTATTAAGCATATACACTTATATGCAGATATGTATGTGTGTGTTTATGTGTATATATATATATGTATATATATATATGTATATATGTATATATATATATATATACACACATACATACATACATACATATATACATAAACACACACAGGGTTATTGTGAAGATAAAATGAAATAATATGTAAGGTGTTTCGCAAATCTTACGGTGCTGAATAATTACTATAATATATACTATATAATATATACTATAATACTACAATAATTACTATAAAAATTATAATTATTATTACTATTATTAGTATATCATCCTAGCTGTGTGACCCTGGACAAATCACATAACCTCTCTAAGACTCAATGCCCTCATCTATAAAACAGAACAATAACAGTCCCTCCCTCACTGTTTGGTTGAAAGGATCAAATGAGATGGCATGGTCTGCCACTGTTACTGTTGTTGTTGTCATTATTACTGTGGAGAACCTTAATGCCAGGGTGTGTGCTGGTATTTTTATTTAAATGAGGCAGTTTTTATAAAGCTATCTTGGGAGAAAAAAGAAGGTAGGAGAAGGGAGGGGCCCTTGGCTTGGGATGGAGCAAATGATGACTGACAAGAGAGAGAAGAGAATGCCGCTCAACAATTTTGGGGGCTTGTTTTCTCGGCCGAGGGAAATAATCTTTGCCCTGGAAATAGTAGAACAAAAAGGGCTGATAGGAAGCTGATAGATACAAGAAGGAAAGACTAAGAGAGGACCGAGTTGCCCCTGTTGAATTCAAGTCACTAGGCCCAGATACAGAATGACTTTGGGCACTGCTGAGCCATCCTCGGACATCTCACAGAAGCCGCAGAAAATGAGAGAAACACTTCAGGACTAAAAGTAGGGAACAGGCCAACTATAGGTCACTGAGTGTAACTTCAACAGCTGGAAAGATTCTAGAACAATGCATTCCACATATAATTAGGGAGTATTAGGAAGGAGTGATTGCCAAAAACCAACAAAAGTGTCCCCAAGACCAAGCCATGACAGACCAGCCTTGGAGGCAGCAAGCCGCAGGCTGGTCAACGCAGCCAATCCTTGGTAAAAGTCTACAATGGGTAGTTTGGGAGTACTTTGGGAGGAAAAGGGGCATCACAGTGAGTTAACGGGGATTCAGTAAGAACAAGTCATACGAGACTCATGCCATTTCCTTTGATAGGGTTAGCTCATGAATACATTTCCAATCAGCTGCCAAGTCTTGCCTACCGTATCTCAGTTTTCATCTCCCACATCCAACCCCTTCCCTCCACTCACATAGCCACCACCTTAGTGCAAGCCTTCATCTCCTCTCACCTGTACTATTCCATAGCCTTTTAATTGGCCTTCAAGGCTCACTCTCTCCCCTCTCCAACTCGCCCTCCCCACAGCCATGGAAGGGATTTTCCTGAAGTGCAAGTATGACACCCTCTCACCACCACCACTCAAAAAACTCCAGTGGCTCCCTATTGTCTCGAGAATCAAATATTCACACTTCAAGCTTTTCACAAACTGACCCCTACCTACCTTTCTAATAGCCTTGTGAACTATTATTTTCACTCCTGCATTTTATGGTCCTACACCCTCCATCCTTTTTACTGACTTCTCACACTTGAAAACCAATCTCCCTGCTATCCCCCATGCCTAAAATTATTCCCCTTAAAGAATCCCTGGTTTCCTTCAAGACTGAATTGAAGTGCCATGTTCACTCCCCAAATTCCCTGGCATTGATTTTGTATATATTTGTCTATGTACATGGCACCTCTGCCAATAGAACATAAGCTCTTTGAAAGCAGCAGCTATTTAAGTCTTGCCTTTTGATCTCCAGTGCCTAGTGCAATGCCAGGCACATAGTAGGCACTTAAGAAATGCTTATTCCTTGATTGATTGGACAAGAGGTGGGAGGTCAGAGCAAGCAATTCGATCTCCTATTTTCTTCATTTTCAAAATGGAGAAAAGTGCCTGCTGCTGCCTCGTTCCCAAGGGTCTTGTGAAAATAGGTGAGACTCTATGTGTGAACGTGCTCTGTTATCTCAAGGGGAAAGCGACTTTATAAATCCAGCCTATTAAATAAACGTAGTGTATCCTCTATCGCCCCTATGCAGTGACGGCCAGCTCCTTCCCAAGCAGATCTGGTTACAGCCCCCAGGTCAGCAGTCCCTTTCTGAACCAGCCTCCTAAATGATATCACAGATGACGATGCCAGTAACATGATATCCAGGACCAAAGTGCTTATGGAGAAGCAATCAGGAAAATTAAAATAAATTAAGCCATTCAAAAATAATCAAGTTGTCCACAGAGGCAGAGTGGGAGGTGGGGGAGAGGGAGGCATTTGGGTCCTTCGCTCTCACTGTAATGGACCTTCCTGGTGGCCAGCTGTCCTGGACCCATCGCTGAGCTGACGAATGCATTCACATTCACCCAATCATCATCACTCAGTAAATGAGGCCCCGCTACCATAGCGCTCTTCTCAGAGCCTTAGATAAATGTTTCTTCAAGGTAGTAAATCATATACCATATGTTAGAAATCACCCCAACATACGTGTAAATGGGAATATACACCCTTTTGTCCTTTCCCAAACAGTGGAAGGGATTTTGGCAGCCTGGCTCCCATTAAAATCAACGGGAGTAACATTTCTAAGTCTCCATGCAATGTGCCATACCCCTGGGAGTAATATGTCATAACGATGCTTTTCAAGGGTAAGGGGATAGCTTGTTTTTATTTTTCATTTCTTTTTTTAAGGGTGCTCAAAACAAAGAGAATTGAATTAAGAGTACCTAAGTAGGAAAGGCACACAAATAGTATTTAATGGGACAAACTGTCCATTGCAGTTATGTGTGCAGCAGATAGGAACAGCATTGTGGCAGAGGACAGAAGGGCAGGGAGGCGGCAAGGAGCCTAAAGAACTCTGGACATTCTGGTAGCTTACTGAGATTTCTGGATGCAAATACTTTTGAATGACTCAATTTCTTTAGCTCAGCATGTCCCCAGCCTCTGAGAAATGATGTCACTATAGGGAGACTGTAACCACTATCTAGAAAGGCTGATGAAACTCAGGAAACAGAGGCAGGGTGTCAGGGTGATGAGTGCTAGTCTTGGAATCAGGAAGAGCCAAGTTCAAATCCTGCCTCTAACACTTACCTTGGGCATCTAAGTTCTTGCCTGCCCTGTACCTCAGTTTCCTCAGATGAAAAATAAGGAGGTTGGACTCAATGACCTATGAGGTCCCTCGTAGCTCTAAATCTATGACCTATGACCACCCATTGCTGAGACAAATGGGGTAAGAACAAAAGACAAAATAAAAAGAAAGGACAAGAGGAAAAGAAGAGAGAAAGATGATTTTTCATGATGTGTCTACCCTTCCATTCCACATCTAATGAGAGCTCGTCTAGAAGAGCTTCCTACCAGGGCATAAAGTGGATTATGCAGACAGACAGACAGACAGACAGACAGACAGACAGACAGACAGACAGACAGACAGACAGACAGACAGATAGATAGATAGATAGATAGATAGATAGATAGATAGATAGATAGATAGATAGATAGATAGATAGATAGATGGATAGATAGATGGATGGATAGATTGGATGGATGGATGGATGGATGGATGGATGGATGGATGGATGGATGGATGGATGGATGGATGGATCCATGTATATTTTATGTGTGTATATCCAAGTTATAAATTACGGAACTTTTCATTCTGCTGTTTCTACAGGTTAGTACTTGCATGGGTTGTTTTTAGATTAAGACACAAAAGAGGGAGGGTGAGGCTGCCTCTCATGGAGCCCATAAAGCCACATTTACTAATGTTAACAGATATTTCTACACATGAGTTATCTTCACAGCTAGAGGAGAAGCTGCTGCCTAATGTTGTGAGTTAGAACCACAGAAAACACATCTCCAGTGAGGTGACATCACAAAGCCAGTGAGTCCCAAGGAAATACATTGGAGGGTAGGGTGGGCATGGAGGTAGCAATCATCAAGAACTCTGTCACTATCTGGGTCTCCTGGCTTACAAGGACCTAACAGAACTTTGCAGTCTTTAGACAGCTTAGAGACAACAAAATGTATATCCTGGCTAGCCAGAAAAAAAGTCATTTAAATAGCAAACTACCCACTGACTATCTAGAGTTTAGAACTCCTCCTTCTGTCCTGTCCAGCCAAGTACTGATGTCCCTTCCCAACCGAGGAAAGATTTCTTGATCATTGCCACCCCCATCCCTACCCCCACCCTCCAACGTGGTACATGTCCCAGCTGGAAAAGGTCTCGTTACATTCTATTTTTTTCTATTCAGATGTGAGAAGGGATCAGTGAGGGCAAGGGCTATGCCTTATCTAAACTCAGCATCCTTCCTCTGCCTTGTTCACCTTAATTATGTCTACTACATTTGAACTGAGGCGATAGGAGCGAAGTGATGTGAATGGCGGGTCCGGAGCATCAAACACACTCCTCTACACAGGTGCACCTGGTCTATTCCTCCTCTACTCAAGAGACTCAAGGGTGGAGAATCTCCACTGGGAACAGTATAAGGGACTCACTTGAAGACCAAGGAAGGTCATTCATATTAGCAACATGCTCCAGGATGACCCAATTTCCCCGTGGGTTTTTAATACCCCAAAATCACAAAGAAGCCTAGGACTATTTATAGGGGCAGCTGGGGGTGCCAGAGTACACAGAGCACTGGGCCTAGAGCCAGGAAGCCCTGAATTCAAAGCTGGTCTTGTACACTTACTAGCTGTGTGCCCTTGGGCAAGTCACTTAACCTCTGCTTGCCTCAGTCTCCTTATCTGTAAAAAGGGGATAATAATAGCACCTCCCTCCCAGAGTTGTTGTGAGGGTCAAATGAAATAATAATTGTGAAGCATCTAGCATACTACCTGGCATACAGTAGGTACTATATAAATGCTAACTATTATTGTTATTTTTATACCTGTTGACCACTTCAAGCAAAAATATGAAACGTATCAAATGCAGTTTTTAAAATGTGAAAATTATTTTAATGGCTAATAGCAATCACAAAAGGTACCCCACAGTAGTCAATTCCTCCCACCAGACATATCCAATGTGAGATCTAAAGTCTGGCATTCCATCCCGATCACCAGATCTAACAGCAGCTGAGAGCTAGAGTTCCCAAGAACCACCTCCATTGGACAGGGCCCATCACAGCTGGTGCATAAGAATTGTCCATAATAAGCTACCACTTCACCACCTAATGAATTCTCCAAATCAATTTTATTATTCTGGCTATGGAGCCCTGATGAGTATTCTTTGTAAAAAGCAATATGGTGCAGTGGTTAGAGCCACAGACTTGGAGTCAGGGGATATTGGTTTTGAATCTCACCTCCAGCACTAGCTGGGTGACAGCTAGCCTTTCAGAGCCTCAGCGTCCTCAGATGGCAAATGGGGATAAACACACTTAATGCTGTCCAGCTCCCAGGGTTGTGGGGAAGAGCACGTTTTGTAAACATTAAAGCACATCACCATTATTTTATCATTATTATTTTTTTTTATTAATCATCCAAGGAGATTTCATTTAGGTTCATGCCAGCAAAGCCCCTCCTGACCCCACTGCCATTTTCAGGCAATGATAGAGGAGGTCTTTTCTGGCACAGATTAGGCTGGACAGCAGCCCAGGTCCCTTCCAACCTGGAAATTCTAGGATTTAAAGTTTATACTTACCCCACTACCAAAGCAATGACCCTAGGGATTTCAAACATCTTAAGAATAGTGTAGTAAACAGAAGAGCACTGGATTTAAAGTCAGGAAATAGTGGGTTCAAATCTCTCCCCAGACACTATTCTCTGTGTGATGCTTCCCAAGTCCATTAGCTTTCCTAGATCTGTTTTCTCCTCTGTAAAAGAAGGGGGCTGGACTCCATGAGCCCTAAGGGCCCTCCTTCTCTCAGTGTGTGATCCCATGATCCTAAGTGAGATTCAACCTTGTTCTCTAAGCACTTCTTGGATACCTACCATGGCCCTGCACCTTATCGCAGCTAGGAACAAATGCAGGATAAACCTTCAGGACCTGGTTGTGGAGACAGGGCTTATAATAACTCCTAAAAAATGGACCAGACTATGACATCCTTGTCTCCTTCATTCCTAAAGCAAGATGATGGTTCAGCATATATGAGGGCAAGTGTGACTCCTCTTAGCTGTCTTTGAGAATCATTCTTTCAAGGCAAAACTCAGGTCCCACCTTATATGTGAAGCCGTTCCTAACCCCTCATGGTTATCACCTTCTTCTCCTAAAATTGTCGTTCAGTCATTTTCAGTCGTGTCCAACTCTCCATGACCCCATTGGGGTTTTCTTGCAAAGACACTGGAGCAGTTTGCCATTTTCTTCCCCAGCTCACTTTACAGATGAGGAAACTGAGGCAAACAGGGTGAAGTGACTTGCCCAGGGTCACCCTGTCAGTAAGTGTCTGAGGATGGATTTGAACTCAGGAAGATGAGTCTTCCTGACTCCAGGTACTGTACTCTCTCCACTGTGCCACTTAGCTGTACAATTCTTTTGCACTGACTCTGTACTGTGTCCCTGATCAAGAGCTAGCTAGTTTCTTCACTTAATCATAATCTCCTATCACTCCATCTCTCCTACTTTTCTCTTTTCTTGTCTTAACCAAGGATCTCCAATCTTTCCATCCCATAGTACTTTCCCACATCATCCATCACCCCAGCTCTGGATCTCCTTTTTTCCCAATAGGAACTTAAGGAACTCATTCAGCTCTGTGCTATCTGTCCCCTATTCTTCAATGCCTTGCCCTCTGTCCTCTCCAAATTTTGGCCCCAGATTACTCCCACCACCCATCTCTTCGATTAAACAGTGTTGAAGGAAGTTATGCAAACCCAGGTGACTGGGCACACTACAAACGTATGTTATCTAATTTCAACTGGGCTCTCGCTGCAGAAAGACAATTCTTTTACTCCTTCCTAACAGATTCTTTGAGGTGGCTAGGTGGTGCAATGGATAGAGTGCAGGGCCTGGAGTCAGGAAGATATCTTCCTGAGGTCAAATCCGGCCTCAGACACCAACAAGCTGTGTGACTCCGGACAAGTCACTTAACCCTATTTGCCTCAATTTCCTCATCTGTAAAATAAGCTGGAGAAGGAAATGCCAAACACTCCAGTATCTTTGCCAAGAAAACCCCAAATGGAGTCATGGAGAGTTGGACATGACTGAAAAACAAATTAACACCAGCAACAACAACCAGATTCTCTATCCCACTCACAACAGCTGTTCCAAGCTTCTCATCTCTCCTAAGCCTCCCATAGCATTCCCTCTCCTACCCTCCAGATCAAAGATTTCTGGCCCCATCTTCTATGAAGAAAATTGAAGTAATTGGCCATGAGTTCCTCCTCTATGTCAATCAGTTCACTAATCTTGTCATTTCTACCACCCCAACATTTAGCACATTTACATACCCACTTCTCTCTATTCACATAGCTGCTGCCCCTAGTCCAGACTGCCATCACCCCCTCACAATAGTCTTCCAATTCCACTCTACCCTTCACACAGCAGCCAAAGTGATTTTCCAAAAGCGTGGCTCTGATCATGTCACTACCCTACTCAGTAAACTCCTTTGGCTCCCTACTTCCCCTACAGGGGTGGGGAAACCTGTGGCCTCAAGGCCACATGTGGCCTTCTAGGTCCTCAAGTGTGGCCCTTCGACTGAATCCAAACTTTACAGAACAAATCCTTTTTATGAAGGGGATTTGTTCCATGAAGTTTGGAAAGGCAGCAGGGTCCCCACCCTAAATATGAACTGCTCAGGTGAGCATGAAAACTCTTCTTGATGTGACCCCTTCTTACCTTTCCCGTCTCCGTACTTGTCACTCTTCTCCACTTACTTGCCTATCAACCTGCATATAAGCTGCTCCCCACCAATGACAGGCCATCTTCTACTTGTCTGCCTTTGTCCTTTCTGTGTCCCATGCCTGGAATGCATGTGAAGGCACCTATGCCTCTGTGAACCCTGGTTCCCTTCAAGATTCAGCCCAATTGCCCCCTTCTAAAAGCCTTCCCCGATGCCCCAGTGACTAGTGCCCTCTGTCCTCATGCTGCATAGATTGTGTTTATTCATGAGAGAAATGGTTATTTCTCTCTTGTACTTAATAACTCATTATTGAATTAGGACCAAGGTTTTTCTCCTTCCTCATCCAGAAATCAACCAGCATGGGAGATCTTGGGCAAAGACTTACTCAGGCTAAGAACTAATCAAAGACAGTACAAGAAATCTAAATGTAGGCAAATGGGCAGATTCCTGCTCATCATGTTCACTCAGACAGGTCTGGGGAAATGTGGATTCTCCCTTTGTCAGACAGGTGATATGGAAACTGATGTCTCATTGACCAAGAGTTGGGTGCTCAGTATCAGTAGCTCAAGACCCTCATTGTAATATAGCCCACCTTTCATTGTAATATTCATCTTTCATTAATTGTTAACCAATAAGGGTTGATTGCCACCCTCGGGAACACCCACTCTTCCAAGAGCATGTGAACTGTGAGCCCACCACCTTGAGGGGTCTTTGGCATTCGAGAGTGTCACTATTGTCTTTTATTAATAACATGTTAGCATTATTAATAAAGTAACTGCCCAGAAACTATGTCTCTTGAACGTGTTAAATGTCTTATTCACACACACGCAGGAATCCATTGCCAAGGTGACGACCTGCCAATGTTTCCCTCTCCTGGGTATCCAGGTGGCACCATGGGAAATGCAAGACTTAGCATCAAGACCCCAGTTCAAATCTTGACGGACATACACTGACCAGGCAAGTCACTTCATCTCGGTTCCCTTATCAGTAAAATGGGCACAACTGAACCATAGTATCTCTTCCATGGGGTGCCGATAAAGGTCAAATAAGGCAAGTTAGTAGTGATAGGAGTGATTTGCAAACCTTAAAGCATTATGTGAATATCCGTTATTGACACTGTTATTAATAATAATAATAATAACAACAAGTGTGACAGCCATGACCTTCTCAATACCAGGACTTACCACTAGTTGAGTCCAGTAGCCCCAGAGTAAAGCTAGTAACCTACCACTGCATGCCAGCCTCTTCTCCCAGCCTTCTCCTGGGGCCAACTCCCCATTTAGCTCTCCGAAGTCTATCAGCAGTCTAGAAACCTTATCTGCGTCTGCTTTTGGCCCACAGCTGATCTCATTAGGAGCTGCTGACCTATTTAGCCAAGCCATTTGTTTACTGGCAGAATTAAGCCACAGTTCAGGCACCTGCCCCTCGGATGGATTCTCAGGGTTACCTTCTTCCATCTGAAGGAGCAGATACACATTCCTCCCCCGCCCCCCCCCTCCAATTTGGCTTTTCTGCTACTTTTTAAGAAGCTGAGGAAAGGAAGTTAGAAAGTCAAACATTTTAGCAATAGATTCAGGGAATCATAAAGTGAAAGCCAGAAGGGGCATTCCAGGCATGGGAAGAAGCCATACACCTTCAGAGAAGTGGGAAACGGAATGTCAGGTAAGAGGGACAGCAAAAAGGCTAACTGGGGTAGAAGGGGCATGATGGGAAATTGGTCTGGAATCCTAGGTTGCGGCCAGATGGTGGAGGGCTTGGAATGTCAGGCAAAGGACTTTGTATTTTATCCTCGAGGCAAGAGAGAAGATGAAATGCTGAGTCACCCCAAGGATGAGAATCACTTGTTCTTCATTATCAAAGACTGGAAAACGAAATTTGGGAAGAGCCATCTGGAAATATACAATTAGAGTTATAAAATGAATCATCCCATGTGTCTCGGCTATCCTTCTGCCATGACTATGCCCCAAGGAGGTCATTAAAAGGAGAGGCAGATTGGGCATGGGGGAGGAGGACATGAGGTTAAAAAGTGGTCAGTCTACCAATATTCAGAGTAGCTTTATCTGCAGTGGTACAGAACTGGAAACAACCAAATGTCTAGTGTTTGAGGAAGGCTGAAGGGGAATGGGCGTCCCATTCTGTGATTAGTAATATCAATCGAGTCACTCCTAGTTAATAATCAATCAATCATAGGCTTTAGGCTAAATATGAAAGGGCTTTCAAATCCTTGCAGGAAAATAAAGTTCAGATAGGCCAAGGAGACAAGGAGACTCGGCTATGCCTTAAGGCCCTAAATCTAGACATTATCAAGCTATTGGGGTCATTTGAGAAGTTACAATAATTGTGGCTGACATCCCTGAGAAGGAACTGCCTGAGATGTGGAGGGTAGGAGTTAGGGGAGAGAGGCCTCAGCTTTGGCTTTGGTCAGGCTTCCTTTCCCTTACCTCCACCTTTTTTGCCAAAGGAGAACATTCCAAGTTTCAAAGGGTCTGGAGGCACTTGGACCACCCATCTTCCCATCCATGACCTAGCTACATCCCCAGAGCAGTTAATCTCAGTGTCTACACTGGGAGTTAAGGACAGATGGACATGAATTCATCAGGCATAAGGGAAACTTCCTGAGCACCCCACAATTGGAAGGAAAAGACTTTCTTCAACCAGAACGTGTAAGTTATCCTTTACTACAGGTGCTCCCTAAGCTTGAGCCCACTTCCCCCTGGACTCTGTATATACTTGTGGGAAAGTATCACAGGCCTTTGAGGGGAGATGTTTTACACTGTTCTTACAGTATCACCTTAGCAAATGTCCCTCCTTATAAAGCCTCTTAAGTATTGCTGACTAAATGATTCTTAGCTGACAGTCTTTAGGGAAGCATACCAGTGAGGGGCTGAAGCAAAGTGGCATTAGAAAAAGCCAAGCCTCTGCCTCTCTCCCCAGAACCTAACTGTTGGGGAGCAGGGAGCTGTAGCCAGACTCTGGGAGCCCAAATAGTCAGTGGGATCAGCAACAAAGACCCTCAGAACTTTCATAGGCTGCCCATAAATAATTGCTGTGAAAAAAGATGCAACTCTGGAAAGACAGAAAGTGATATAGAGCAAAAAAGCCTGAGTCAGAATAGCTATAACGTCATCATCATAACAACAATAGTAGTCATTGCAGTAGTCATCGTAGTAGTCGTAGTACTAACACTAGTAGTAGTGTGCAATGTTTATAAAGTGTTTTATTTTCTTTGTGGTATTTGATCCACACAGTAACCTTTGGCACAGGTGCTATTCTTATCCCTATTTTACAGCTAGGGACACCAAGGCTGAGACAGTTTAAGTGACTTGCCCAGGTCCACACAATTACTTATGTGCCAGAGTCAGGATTCAATACCAAATTACCCCGGACTTAAGTACAGTGTTCTATCCATTATAACACACTGCCTCTATAAACATAATTCACAGCTGCACATGTATAGTGCTATGGGGGGGGGGAAGTATTGTATTTGGCCCCAGAAGCCCTGTGGAGCTAGGCAAATCACACCATCTTTCTTAGCCTGAGTCACGTCATCCATTCAACAGGAAGGATGATACGTCTAGGATCTACTTCATACGCTTGTAGTGAGGACCAAGAGAGAGAAATGTAAGGAAAAACTCTTATAAAGCCCCCAAAAGCTATAAAACCGACAACAAGTAGAGTATTTGAAATAAGTCACAAAAGTCTGCTAAGTACCTAGGCACAAACAGACAGGGATAAAGTACAAACAAAATAGTTTAGTCATTCATGAGTTGCCATACTGTTTTCCTTTTTGGCAAGCTATAAATACCTAGAGTTTGCAGTTTTACATGGGGTTCACCCCTTCTTTCATTGGTTGGTCTTATCTTCCATTTGTCTATTGGGGCAGCTAGGTGGTGCTGTGGATAGAGTACTAGACCTGGAGTCAGGAAGACCCGAGTTCAAATCTGGCCTCAGACCCTTACTAGTCGTGTGACTTTGGGCAAGTCATTTCACCTCTAAACACTTTCCTCATTTGTAATATAGGGATAATATCTCCCAGAGTTGTTATGAGGATGAAATGAGATAATAATTGTAAAGCTCTTAGCTCAGTGTCTGAGTATTTGTCATATAGTAAGCATTATATGTTAGCTGTTATTTATTATTATAATTATATCATAACCTTTGTCATTATTTAGTGAGAGAAAGATGAAGCATGATCTTGACAGAGTCATAGTCTCCCCTTCCCCCCCCCAGCTCCTCACCACCTGTATAATCCCCTTCCTGATTTTTCTTCCTGATACCATCTCCACCATGACCACCGCCTGCCACAGAAATGCTTTCTATCTACTTTTTTATATAGTTTGTATCTATGCATATGTCTACATGTACTTGCCTCAGACGGAATGTGAGCTCCTTGAAGGCAGGGCCAGCTTCATTTTGGTTTTTATGTTCTCTGCACCTAGTAGAGTGTCTGGCATATAGTAAGTACTTAATATATACTTACTGTTGTTGTTTGAGGGGCAGTACTACTAATAATAGTAAGCCCTTAACAGCAAGCCACTTAATTACGCACTTAATGAATTCTTGTTGGAAAGAATTGGACTTAACCAATAAGCAAGTATCTACAGCTCCTTGAGGGTGTGGGTAGGGCGGGGGATACATTTACAAAGACTAAAGCAATCCCTATGTTCGATGAACTTACATTATATCATAGGAGACAGAAATTGCATATAAAGTATCAAGGGAATGAATACAAGGTAATCAGAGGGAGAGGTACTAGCACCTAGGGAAATTCAGAAGTTCTTCAAGCTCATAACAAAATTATTTTATAATAAAATGAATAAACTCCCTGGAGCTTTCCTAACACAGGAATTCACTGAACTAGACAGCAAAGCTCTGGTTGCTGGACAGCTACAATCGGAGGCGTCTCCATGTGGTATCTGAACTCAGAAGCAGAGAGGGATGGCCGCCGATTTCGAGAAAAAAGGTTGCCGGCAATCAGGGACACTATGGAAATCACACACACAATATTCTAAAGAGCTTTGGTCCTCCATGTCAAGAATACTGTCAGGCACAAGACAGGCTGGTATTGTCGTGGGGGAGCTATTTCTCGAAAGACATAGCAGAAGGTTCTTTGTGCGAGTGAAAACTAAACCTACCTTGGAAAACATTTCTGTCCATTCACAGCTTATCAAGGGCCATCAGCAACAGGATCATCCAGTGTGCCCTTACTTACTTAATTAAACTGTCAGGATGTGCTTGAGAGACAAGAGGCAAGGAACATGCCCAAGGCTGCTCTGCAAACGCGCTGGAAATGATCGGTGGACCCCGGAACACAGCAGAGCAGGGCAAGACAGACCGGGGGAGAGGGGACGGCCTGGGCCAATCCCTCCTGCAGCTCCTGGCTGACCCTGAGCTTCAAAGGATCGCATTCAACCTCAGGCTTCCCAATTAGGCCAAAGGGTACAGCCTGCTACTGCAGGTACATAAGACACAACTGTAATCAATGTGTGCTGCTCAACAGCCTGGGACGTGTTATTTTAAAATAAATCCTTTAGGTTCTATTTTGAAACCATTTTGTAAATGAAGTACAGGTTGAATGTTTCCTATTTTATAAGGACATGTGTGTATGTATATATATACATACACATATAGCCCTATTAATAATCTTTCTAATAAATTAGAATTGAAACCCTGAAGTGTCCCACTGAGCCAAAGAGCATCCTCTCCCAAATACAATCAGACATTCATGATGTATAAACACCAAACTAGAAACATTTCAATTCAGTGAGGTCCAGTATCTGGGATGTGGCTTTCGTCCTCAGATAAATACTTTCAAATCAACATGTGAACAGACACCTATTTAATTTGGCGTGAGTTGAGAAAACATTGTCAAGTTTTTCATGCTTTCTGAAATGGAATTCAATACACCCAAGGTAGCTACTAGCCATCAAGGAAAATATTTTGTTTTGTTTTGTTTTGTTTTTAAGTTGAATATGCTCTGGTCTCTAATCATGAAAGATAAGAACAATCCACCTTAATACAGCATTTCAAGATGGTCAACTAGTTGGAGAGGCAGTGGGGTACAACAGAAAGAGCACCAACTTCAGAATCAGGACTGAGCTCAAATCTGGCCTCTGTCACTTATGACCTGTGTCACTTTAGGTAGCTCACTTAACCATTATGGGCTGCAATTTCCTCCCTTGTAAAATGAGGGGGTTGAACTCAGAGGCCTCGGAGGTCCTTCCAGCTCTAAAATGAAGATTCTATGATTTATGGAATCAAAGAATCATGAAATCCTGGCAGCTCAACACACACTGAGTAATAGTCAGCTCTATAACTCACCCAGCAATTGGCCATCCAGCTTTTTCTTGGAAGCCTCCAGTGACAGGGAATATCCTATTCAATCATTTTTCAGTCATGTCTGACTTTTGATGACCCCATACTTGGAGTGGTTTGCCATTTCCTTCTCCAGCTCCTTTTACAGATGAGAAAACTGAGGTAAACAGGGTTAAGTGACTTGCCCAGGGTCACACAGCTAGTAAGTGTCTAAGGCCGGATTTGAACTCAGAAAAATGAGCCTTTTTTATTCCTGGCCCAGCACTCTATTACACCACCTGTGTGACCCTAGGCAATGTATGAATCCACACACAAAAACACCTATTGGGCCTTATTGACCTAGTTTTAAAATGTGATGTTATCGATGCTTTATTATATTTTTATTCATTTTGCTAAATATTTCCCCATTACATTTTAATCTGAGTTTGGCCACACCAGGAATGTTGTGGATCACATACAGACCACATGTTTGACACTTTTGGCCTAAGAGACACTGGCAAGTGCTATCCCAAACTTGGAATGCTATTCTGTAGCGTCTCTCTCGTCTACCTACCCAATTACCCGGTTCAGAAATGAAATGGCAGTCGACACCTCCTCTGGAAGAAGCCAGTCTGGCTTTTCTTGACCACCACTTCCCTTTCTAAATACTAACAATCCAGCCTTTTATTAATGTTCCCTAGAACTTTGCTAGGAATAAAAGTCAAATTTGTTGACTTCTTTGTCTTCTGAAAATCAATCCACTAATGAGCATTTATTAAGCACCTACTGTGTGCCAGGCACTGTGCTAGGCACAAGGGATACAAGTACAAAAGACAAAACAATCCCTACTCTCAGGGATCTCATGTATGTATAGTCTATATAGAATAAATATTACAGAATATTCATTATTCTTAATATAATGGCATTAATATTAATAATAGCATTTTAGAATAAATGTTCTAATATAGAATAATTACCAATAAGTACAAGGTAGTTAAACATGAAGTCACTTAGGAAGCAAGCAGTAACAGATCAGGAAAGGCTTTCTGTAGAAGGCACTATTTGAGCAGCCTTGGAAGAAGAGAGAGATTCTAGAAGAAAGAAGCAAGGAGCATGTGCATTCCCAGAATGGGAGACGGCCAGTGAAGGGCCATGGAGTCAGGAGACGAAGTGTTCCATGGCACCTCTCCTGTTCTCGAGATCCTCCAAAAGTCCCTGGCAAGGACTCAGCCATCACGTGAGATGCTTTTCTGCTTGGGCTGGGATTTAATTCATCTGGCCCTGGCAGCTTGAACCCAGCAAAGACGGCTAAAAGCTGTTTTATCATCTGACTCAAGTCATAGATTTAGAACCGAATCAACCTTCAAGAAAGCCTAATTACACAGGATGACAGATTATAGAGCCAGAGCTAAAAAGAAACTTGGAGGTCAGCTAAGCCAAACCCTTCATTTCACAGATGAAAACCCGGAAGGGGAAGCATCTCGCTCGAGGACATCCAGGTCATAACCATCAGAGAGGTCAGAACTGATCCCTGACTCCAAAGCCAAGATCCTTTCCAAATGCCACATGCTGCCTCCAACCCCTTCCTTTTCTATGGGAAGGAACTAGGTCATAGAGAGATTACTACACAGACAATAAGTAGCAAAGTCAAGATTAGAACCCAGGACCTCTGACTCCAAACCCATGTCACTACAAAAGATAACTTACCTCTTGGGTTCTTTCTCAATCTGTGGTCTAGGAAGAGACATTTCAGCTCATTAAAACCAGCCTACCCCCAAAGAATATTTCACATTCAACGGACAACAAATGACACAATCAATCAACATTTATGAAGCACCTACTAGGTGCCATGTACTGTGTTAATCTATGAAGTGGGTGGGACTAAGAAGGCAAAGACTCCAAGATGGTAGATGAGAGAAAGCGTTAGGGGTTGTCTCTCTTACCTGGCCCCTCCATCAACTAAGTTTGGGAGAAGTCTCTTCCTAATCAGGGAGATAAGTCCATTCTAATGGCAGAATCTTAGAGTTCCTCAAGTCTCTTCCCTCTCCAGCCTATCCTCCACACACTTGTCACACTGCTATTCCTAAAGTCTATTTCTGACCTAAATGGCAGTATTGTTTTAAGAACAACTTTGAGCAACTAAGTAATTTGGACTATTACAAATACCCAAATTAATGGCAAAGGACATATGAAGAAAGACACTATCTGCATCCAGAGAAAGAACTGATAAATAGATGTGTAGAATATATATTGTATGTGTATATATATATATATATATATACATACATATATATATATAACATACATACCCCTATTTGTATCTAATGTATCTAAGGGAAGGAAAAAAAGAAATTTACATGATAACTTTATTATATGTTTAAAAGGAATAGCAAGTTGTACAAAATGGATTTGCAGTTTCATGTGCAATCGTCTTTTTTTTATTCAACTGTATTATGGAAATGCTTGTTTTATTTCATAAATTAAAAATAAAATAAAGGGGGAAAAAAACAAAATAAAATAATTGGAGTTGCCAGGAACATCCCTGGTCACCAGGCTGATTCAGCAGCTTCCTTGGGGCTTACAAGACAACACTACTAAGTTCATAAGAGAAACTGAAATTCTGTATTTCTCACACACACACATGCCCATGCACATGGGCGTGCACATACACCAATCAATGTGAAGCTGAAAAGACCAAACAGAGAAGCCGAGAGAAACCAAGGTCAGGGATATGACCTTGAGGATGTCCACTGTCGGCCCTGCTTTTGTCCTCTATAAAGTACCATATTTGGGCCATACGACCTCTGAGATCTCTTGCTTTGCCCCCCCCCCCTTATGATGCTATGTTTCTACTTGGGATCTTCTGATGTCCCGATCACAAGTTGGTGGATTCAGAAAGGCACAATTTATACATTCAAAGCCCTAACCCTGAGCCCTGCAGGTCAGAGGATATAGGAAGAGGTGGTCCATGGAAAGAGCTCAGAACCTACTCCCTTCAAGCACACAGAACTCTAGTCGATAATGTTCACTCTATACACAAACTCTAAGCAAACCCTTAAGAGGACTTTTAGGACAAACAGACTATTTTCCAATACCTTTGGTGGAATGGATGTAAATACATACTGTGGTAAATGAAATGGCAAATAAAATTCCTGATCTGATTTCTTCCTCCTAATTACAAGACAATGACTCCATTTTATGTCAAAGCAAACTACCTGGAGGCTGATAAGTCAGACTTGCAAAAGAGCATCTTGGCCCGGCTCTGCTTGGGTTACCATGGTGACCTGCACTGGTGGAGTTTTGTTCAAGGAAAGGTATTATCCATGGAAAATACAATTGGTTGAGCCTTCTTAATTGGAGGGGGGAGGGCAGGAGAAAGAAAGAAATCTGTCATCAAACAGCACATTCAGATTCAGGGCTCAAAATATGAACTTCTAAAGGCTGGAGAAGGTGTGAAGGGTAGAAACATACTGAGTCACTGAATCCCAAACAGCTGCCCCCTGAGCCTCGCAGTGAAGGGCACTTACTTGGGGAGGTGGGCACTGTGGCAGGCATTCTGTTTATAATGCACTGAGGACGACGCACTATCTATCAGCACAGGGGCAGATTTTACTTTATGCTTAAGGTTGGACATGACTGAAAAATGACTGAACAACAGTAGTACCACCAGGCATTCCTGAGACAGCTCTGCAGCCCAAAGACTCCAAATTGAATTAAGCTGAGTAAACTGTGAAAGCCAGATGTCCCCATCAAAGCCAAGAGCCTTGTTTAAACTCTGAGAGTTTTCAGAAAACTGCCGCTCTGTTTGTGGTTTAGCAGACACGCCGTCTGCCTTGTGTCCTCAAACACTAGAGTCTCACCAGGAAGGTTCTGTGATCGGTACAGTGAAAAGAAGGTGGGATCTGGAGTCACAGGCAGGTTCAAATCTCAGCTGTGGGTGACCTTGGATAAGTCACTTAGAGTCTCAAGGTGTAAAGTTCCTTGTCTATAAAATGAAATGATTGGACTAGACGAGGCAGTGTGCTATATTGAATGGAGCATTGGACCTACAGTCAGGAAGATTTAGGTTCAAATCCAGTCTCAGGTTTTTACTAGCTGGGTGACCCTGGAAAAACTACTTCCTCTCTCTGTGCCTCAGTTTCCTCATCTGTAAAATGAAGGATTTGGACTCAGTGGAACCTCAGGATCCCTTCCAGCTCAGTCTATGACCCTATGTTTTAGAGACCAAGTGATTCAGTGAAGCAATAGCATGGTCTGTATGGCAGAAATATAAAGATAAAAATCAAAGCCAGATTGAAGAAGGCCTTGAATCCACTCAAGCTTCACTTGGTGGAAATAGGGATTGGCTAACTCCAAGCAGAGGAATTACGTGAACATCCCCTATATGCAGGGGGAGGAAGAGTCTGACATTGGGGAGGAGGGATTAGTTAGTGAAGAAAAAAGCCAGGCCAGGAGAGGTCATAACAACAGTCACAGCTGATGGTCCTGAGAGCAGAAAGACGGTGACCATGCAAAGAAAAAAAAGGGGGGAATGGATGGGAAAGAGGACCTGGAGCCTGGGAGACGAGGCAGCTCAGACAAAATGATCAAGAACTTCAGCCCCCAGCTCTAAGAAGCACCTGGCCCCCAGGGGTCACAGACTTTGAGACTTGGAGAGAATTATATGCACTCATGCAGAAGTGGCTGTGGGTGGCAATGGGAAATGCAGCCCACTGGGAGTGAGGAGACCCAAGTTGTGGCTCTGACACCAACCACTGGGTGCCCGGCCCCATCCCATTAGGACCTCGAACTCTCTGTGGAGAGCACAGCACAGTTTTCATTTCTGCTTTCATGTTCCTGGCACCCAATTCAGTGCTGAGCACACAGCAGGGACTTAGTAAATGTTTGTTGAATTGAATTAAGTTTAAATGAACTGATATGTTGAGTTTGAGGTGCCAGAGGCTACATGGCAGTGGATAGGGCACAGCCTTGGAGTCAGAAAGACTCTGGTCCAAATCCCACCTCAGATAGTCACTAGCCGAGCAACCCTGGGCAAATCACTGAGCTCTGCTGCTTCCCCTTACCCGGGGCCTCAGGATCCTCTTCTGTGATCACTAGCCGAGCAACCCTGGGCAAATCACTGAGCTCTGCTGCTTCCCCTTACCCGGGGCCTCAGGATCCTCTTCTGTGACCACAAGAGGGAAGAAGGAAGGAAGGAAGGAAGGAAGGAAGGAAGGAAGGAAGGAAGGAAGGAAGGAAGGAAGGAAGGAAGGAAGGAAGGAAGGAAGGAAGGAAGGAAGGAAGGAAGGAAGGAAGGAAGGAAGGAAGGAAGGAAGGAAGGAAGGAGGAAGGGAGGAAGGGAGGAAGGGAGGAAGGGAGGGAGGGAGGGGGAGGGAGGGAGGAGGGAGGGAGGAAGGAAGGAAGGAAGGAAGGAAGGAAGGAAGGAAGGAAGGAAGGAAGGAAGGAAGGAAGGAAGGAAGGAAGGAAGGAAGGAAGGAAGGGAACAAGCATTTATTAAGTGCCTACTATGTGGCAGGCACTATAATAAGTGCTTTACAAACATCATCTCATTCGATCTTCACGACAACCCCAGGAAGTAGGTTAATCATTATCCCATTTTACAACTGAGGAAACTGAGGCAGACAGAGATTAAGTGCCTTATCCAAGGTCACATAGTTAGGAAGTGTCTGAGGCCACATTTGAACTCAGGGCTTCCTAACTCCAGGTCCTCTGCTCTAGTCACTGCACCACCTAGCTTAAGAGTTGTTGATAACTAATAAGAATGTTATAGAGCAGAACAAAGAGCATTGAGTGGAAGATGTAAAGGGGACATTTCATCTCAATGCCAAGACAACTTTCTCACTGTTCCAACTGCTCCAAAGGAAATGGGTAGCCTTGGGAAGCTGGATGCCCACTGCTTAGGTACAGCAGAGGGAGGAGGATAAGAGGACCAATCAGGGCCCTTCCAGCACTGAAATTCTGTGATTCTTCTTATGGAAGAAGACATAGAGGTCATTCCTAACCGGGGGTGAGAAGGGGAGCTCTCACAGTCAGTCAACAAACATTTATGGAGCACTTATAAGGGCCAGGGACTGGGCTAAGTGCTAGGGATACAAAGAAAGGCAAAAACAGTCCCTGCCCTCAAGGAGCTTATGGTCTAATGGGAATCATGAAGTTTTCATGAAAGTCAGGCAATTCTACATTGCCAGATTCTAAACACACACACACACACACACACACACACACACACACACACACACACACACATACATACACATACACACACACCCCTTTCTTTTAGTCCCAGGTCCCAAGTGGTGACTACCAATAAAAACAATAGCCAACGCAGACAGGGAGTCTTCCATTGCGCTTCCTGACATTTTGGCTGGATAACCCAGTGTCATTTTCATATACTCCAAACATGCACAATCATTACACAAGTCTACTCCACACTGAACCACAGACCTTTGGGAACGCTTCTCAAGAAGGAAAACACTTTTCATGGAAATAGCCAATAAACAAAGGATGGCAGCAGAGGAAGACTCGACATAGTAAGAGGCTCTCAGCTCAAAAGGCAGCAAAGCGCCAGGAGCCTAAGCCAGCGTTGCCAGGTCCCAGTCAGCTGCTGCTACCCACTTTCTCTCCTTTCTTCTCTTTGGACCTAACTTTTGCTCCTGACTAATCATCATCAGCACAAAAGAAGATTCATCAGAG
This sequence comes from Phascolarctos cinereus, assembly GCF_003287225.1. Classification (NCBI taxonomy): domain Eukaryota; kingdom Metazoa; phylum Chordata; class Mammalia; order Diprotodontia; family Phascolarctidae; genus Phascolarctos; species Phascolarctos cinereus. Next base: position 13,784,735 of record NW_027555847.1, read on the forward strand.
GAGCCACCCACGCTGCGAGTGGGAAAATGAAAATTACGCAAGAGTGGGCTGGTGGGTTTTGTTCTGAAAATTAAGGGATGTTACTGTACATTCCGCCACTGCTCCAACCCAATCAAAGTCTGCCATCGCCACCTCCAATTCCACATAGAATCACAGAAATGGGAAAATGAAAAGGACCTCAGCCACTGTGCAAGAGGAATTCCCCAACATGGCACAACCAACGAGTGGATGTCCAACCTCTGCCTGAAGACCTTCAAGGGGTGCTACCACCCCTAGAGGCAGCCTGCTCCACTTTAGAACAGCTCTGATTGTTAGGGTTTTTTTCCTGATATCCAGTCTAAATTTGTCTCTTTGCAATAATTTACTATCCATTGCCCCTAGTTTTATACTCTGGGGACAATCACAGAAAGTCTAATCTAGTCATCTTGTCCTGACTAAAGATACCTAGTTTCTTCAACTGACCTTCGTGTGTCATGAACTCAGAACCCTTTACAAGTCCTGGATGACATCCTCTGGCCACTCTATCTTATCGATGTCCTTATTAATCTGTGCTGCCCAAATAGAGATAAGAACTGAACCTGTTGTTTCCTTAGCATAGATAACTCCCAGGAGAGGAAAGTTCCTCCACAAGTATAGGTCAACACCTTCTCTGCAACTTGTAACCTTAGAAAGATACCTAAGGCATTGAGGGAGTGTGATTTGCCCAAAGTCACACTGCCAATATGTGGAAGAAGTAAGACTTGACACCAGCTCTTCCTGGCTCTTTGGCCCAGTCGTTACCCACTACACCACACTGCCCAGAATTGAAAATGATATTTCAGATGAGGTCTGACAAACTTAGAGTTCAGTGGGCATCTACTCTCACCTCCCTATTCCTAAAAGCCATGCATCTCTTGATACAGCCCAAGATGGCACTGGCATTTTTGGCTGCCACATCACACAGCTGCTGACTCATATCAAGATTGCTTGCAATCCACTGAGACCCCTGGCTCTTCTTGTCAACATGTCCAAAAACCAATTAATCATCGTTCCCACCAGAGGCCTCCTCCTCCAGATCACTGGTCTTGAAGTCAACAGACACTTGGGTTTGAATTCAAAAAACACTTCACAAGATCCTAGACCTACAGTGGAAAAGACCTTGGAAGTCATCCAGGCCAACATCCTCCTCCTAGAGACAAAGAAAGTCAGGTCCAGGGACACTGTGCCCAAGGTCACAGAGGCAGTAACTGTCAGAGCCGGGATTTGAATCCAAATCTCTTCCTCAATCCCTCTTCTTTCCCACTACCCCAGGCTACCTTTCTCCATTCATTAGCTACATAGCTATGACCAGAGCGTTGACCATCTCTGTACCACAGGCAGAATAATAACCCGATCTCCTGCCTCCCAGGGTTGTTGTAAGGATAAAATGAGAGATTTGTAAACCATTTAGTGCAGCACCTGGCACACAGTAGGTGCCTAATAAATGCTTGTTTCCTTCCTTCCTCAAGTGTTTTGTAAAACTTGAAGTGTTAATGCTGTGATGAGGATGATGATGGTGATGATGATGATGATGGTGATGATGTGCTAAGTTGGTCATTTTATGGTGCTGAAATAAGTCAATTGCTATCAAAAATGGAGTAAATTTGAAAATGGAACAGTCTGCCATGATGACCTTTTAAATTTCTACACTCTCTAAATTTCAGCATCTTAGGTCAAAGTCTCAAGTCCCCTCACCCTAGTCACGGCTCTGACGGCAAGGGCCCTTACAGTGCAGACTTCACAGAGTCATAGCTGATGAAATCATGGGAAAGCTCTTTCTAAACATCAAAGCACTCTCAAGGCATGAGCTAGAATTCCTCTTCTTACCAAGTTTCCATTGGTCCTAAGTCAATCTCAAAGCCACCTTTTCTTCAATAAATCTATTAACCAAATAAGCTCTAAGACTCTTTGTGGCCAAGCCTTACTGAATGAAAAATAAAAGACTTCCTGGCAGACTGTGAAATAGACCAGCACTCCGGGTCTAGCCCTCTTACTCACTCTTAGGAAACATACAGTTCCCAGAACAGCTCGCCTTGTTTCCATAATAGTTGATTTTCAGAGACTTGTCACCTTGTTCCCCCTGCTAATGAGCAGCCATCTTCCAGCTGGGTCCCTCTTCAGTACCTGGGATGAGAAGAGCTCCTCTACTTTTCAGATCTTAATCAGGAAAACAGAATTTAACCAATTCGCTTCCAAACCCAGGAACAGAAACTATACCTGTCAACAGATGAGGCTCTGAGGAAGGAAGCATTACTGGCATTAACTTTTAGCTTGGCATTTCATCCCTCAAGGCAATCTTTGTGCCCAACATGAGCCTTTCATTAAAGCCAGGAAGACAGCTTCCACAGCACCCTGCACAAAAGAAAAGGATTTTAAGGGACTCTTTGCTTGGAGGGCTCCTTTAGAATGTAAGCACTTTGGAGAGCAGGGACTATTGGGTTTTTCTGTTTGTTTGTTTGTTTGTTTGTTTGTTTGTTGCATTTGCTTCTATCCCCAGCACCTGCCATCACAGTAAGCCCTTAATAATTGCTAACTGGTTGACTAACGGTTTGTCAGGTATCTGTGTCGTAGGATTCAATGTTATTATTTTCCATCATGCCAAGAAAATGTTCTTCCACACCAACAAAGTGCCAACAGGGTACGGTGGATAGAGGGTCAGCCTTCAGCCAGCCAAGAAGAGCCAGGTTCAAGTCCCGTCTCTGACCTATCCTGGCTGTGTGACCCAGGACAAGTCACTTAATTTCTCAGTGCCCTCAGGTAACTCTCTAAGATCAAAGTTTGCAGAGGAGTTGTTTGATCTTCACTGCTGGCAGAAGTTTCCACTCCAAATTTTCCCTACGCCAAAGAAATCACAAACCCAGCCAACAAGCAACAACAATGACAGTAGCTGCTATTTATACAGCATTTTGTTTGTGGAATTCTTTACAGACATTCTCTCAGGTGATCCTCACAACAACCCCCTAGGGGCAGTACTATTATGATCCCCATTTTACAAGTAAGGAAATAGGTTAAGAGATTAAGTGACTTGCCCATGGTCACATAATTTCAGAGGCAGGATTCAAATTCAGGTCTTCCTGACTTCAAAAATCTACCACATCTCTGAAAAACAAGGGGGGCCAATAATCTGGGAAAGGCAAGAACATCTGTCTATTAGAAAGAAGCCAAAGTAGTAGTGGGAGTGTCTACCAAAAAAAAAAATCTTGTGTCTAACTTAGATATCTTCTATACGACAGTGACTTGTAATAAGATCTGGTCCCTTAAAAACATTAATTCTGAATTGCTTTTTGAAAGAAATTCATAAAAGCAAAGCATTACAAAACTTACTACAATATTTCTTTAACGAGACCTTTTGGATAACATTTTTGGCTGACCCTTTAGCATAGCAGTTTCCCTGGAGTTAGCTATAGAGAAAAGCAGGCGGAGACAGCTTGGCTTCCAATCTCACTTCTGACCCTACCATGTGACCCTGAGCAGATTTAACCTCTGTGTGCCTCTGGCAAAATCCTATGATGGATCTATCTATCAACTCATGGATAGGCTGCCAGTCACCACTAGAAGAGGGAAGTTCCACACTTGACATTCCCCATGGAGGGGATATAACAGCCCCTTTGGGTATCTCCCAAAGGCAGCCAGGTGTCAGAGTGGGTAGGGTACTGTATTTGGAGCGAGGAACACCTGAGTTCAAATCTGGCCTCAGACTCTTACTAGCTATGCAACCCTAGGTAAGTCACTTAGCTCTGTTTGCCTCAATTTCCTCATCTGTAAAATAAGCTGGAGAAGGAAATGGCAAACCATTCTAGTATCTTTGCCAAGAGAACCCCAAATGTAGTCATGAGGAATCGGGTATGACTGAAACAGCTGAACAAAAACTAAAATGGTGGATCAGAGGAAGGCAAAGGCTATACCATTTCAGGAGGGCATTTGATAAAGTATCTTATTCTATTCTTATAAAAAAGATGAAGGGATGTGGGCTAGTACAATGAGGGTTTTGGGAACTGATTAAACAACCAGATTCACCATCTATAGTTAATCATTTTTCTCTTCTGGGAAAGATCTTGGATTTCTTTCCTCCCATTCTTCATTGAAGGACTAGTATCCTTGGCGATTTTCTAATAATGGCCAAAGAAACAGTTCAAATAGTCAATTGCCACTAATTGCTATTCACAGGGTCTGGCTGGACACTGTCCTGCATCGTGTGGCCTTGCCCACTGGCACAGAAAACAGTGATTGTGGAGGCCTCGGGAGCCAGTACAAAGGGTTTCAGAAGAAACTGGCGGCATGGGGGGAGGAGGGGTCCCTACTCCAGCTGAGCCAGACAACAGAGCACACGCAGAGCAAGGGAGAGCAGCAAGTTAAGATAACTCTTTATCTAGCTCAAAGAAAGGAAGGAAGCATTTATTAAGCACCTACTACATGCAAGGCACTGTGCCGAGCGCTCTACAAATATTATTTGCACCACTCCACTGCAGCCTGAGTTCTGGAGCTCGCCTCGTGCCAGTCTCTTGGTCACCCCTGATTTTTGACCTGCTTCCATCTCAAACTCAGTTTCCTGCCTCTGGCAGCGTCAGCTCCAGGATGTCTTGGCCCAGGCTTGGCTTTGTCTTGGCATGCTTGCCCCACAGTTCCGAGCCCTGCCACTGCAGGAATTATCCACTACAACCCCACCCCCACCCACCAACCTCTGGGGAAGTTTCAGTCAGCCTCACTGGATCCCATTCATTCAAAGTTCTTGACAATCCAACCTCTGACCCTCCCTGAGGGGATTGAGGAAAGCAGTGTATATTCTACCCTCCAACTCCTGAAAGAAAAAGTTAAATACAATGAAATGTTTTAAAATACAGGCATTATCCAGGTTATAAGCACCTAACTTGTCAATGTCTAATACATATTGATTGTACAGACGTCCCTTTGCTCCACCCATTTTGAGGTCACTAGTGTCAGCAAGGCCTATGGTGCCACCTGGTGTTCAGCATTGGGAACTCCCCCAATGTCTTCCCTACCACCTCCTTTCTTCTCCCTCGGAGGGATTCTATACATGCTATGTGCCTTTCTTTTCTCATATTTCCTTGTTCACAGATAAGTTTCATTCCACCTTTCTCACACATAAGCCCCACCTTTCCTCCTGTCTTCTAATTCTTACCTGTTTACCAAGGGAAGAATCTCAAATGGGTAACCCACTCTCTTTTATTTTTTGTTCCATTTATAAGTATTTGTTAAAGTCTCTAATACAGCCAAGTGTATAGTACTCAGTAGTTTACCTTTACCAAAGAAAACAAAAGCAAAAGGTTTTAAAATGGAAATAGATAGTTCAATATGAACCTATTAAAAATACCCAGAAATCTCAAAATCTTCATAAATCTCTACTTCTACCTTTAACCTACTTTTATTGAAATAGTTTTTCTCCTCAACCAGAAGCTCTGAAGAAATTTTTTAAACTATTTTTTGTTCAATTTCATTGTTTTCAGATTTTGTTTAGTTTCTAGTGCTATAGGTGTATTCTGCACTCTGGTGCCCACACAATGCCAGAAGACCAAGGAGAAAGGTCTTCCACCTATCACATTAAGTGGATCCCCATGGATGATTTGTGGAAGGTTATGGACAAGAGTCACACAAGGTGAGAAAACAAGATCCCTGAAGGGTCTTGAGTCCATGACATATAGGGCTTAGTAGAAGGAAATACACCCCAGCAATCTTACATCCATGTTGCCCTCCTACTGCTGCTGTTTTGATCCTCCAAGCCATACCTGCAGAGTTCACACCCTGGAGGAACTAAGCCACTATTGCTTCAGTATCCCTGTCCTAGGGCTATGCTCTCTTGACTGGTGAAAGCCAGCTTTATCTGACTGGCCCCAAACCTCTCTTCATGTCCCACACCAGCCAACTTCCCACCGTGCTACTACCAGCTAGATATGCCTTTAATCCCTGCTACTAAGGACCCTGAAGCCGGTGATTCTCTTGAGCGCAAGAGTTCTGAACCATAGTGGGCCAAACTGATCAGATGCACATACTAAGCTCAGCACAAATATGATGAGTCACTGGGATTAGGAGGCCACCAGGCTGCCCGAGGCAGGGTGAAGCACCCAGGCTGGAAACAGAACAGATCAAAGCTCCCATGCAGAGTCAACCCACGAGTGGCTGCTGCACTCCCAAGTTGTGAAAGATAAGGAGAGCCAGTCTTAATAATAATAATAACTATTGTTATAATCATTATTATTATAGCTAACTTACAAGGTTGTTGTGAGGATGAGATATTAGTTGTAAAGTACTTTAAATACCCTAAGGAGCTTATACTCTAAATATAACTCTAAAATGATATACTACCAGAAAACTATATAAGACTACATAAATGCTAGCTATTCGTAGTAATTCATAACCCACACCATTAGAACTGGCAAAAACAGCATAATCATAATCATATTGACACTGTACTTTACACATTGTGATTTACACATCTCATTTATAATTAATAATCATTGTAATTAAATTAAAATTTGTAATTAATCATAATTAATTATAACTTATATAATTCTAATTAATGTACAACTAATTATACTTATAACTTTAATTAATAATACTAGCTACCACTTATATCTCACTTTAAGGTTTAAAAAAGGGCCTATATGCCTTATTCTGTTTGATCTTTACAACAACCTTGTGACGTAGGGGTATCATTAACATCGTTTTTTGGTTGTGAGCTGTTTTTCAGTCATGTCCAACTCTTCATGACCCCATTGAGGGTCTTCTTGGCAAAGATACTGGATCAGTTTGTCATTTCCTTCTCCAACTTATTTTGCAGATGAGGCCCACAGTGGTGAAGTGACTTGCCCACACTTGTCATACAGCTAATAAGTATCTGAGGCAAATCTTGAAATCAGGTCTTCCTGACTTGAGGCCCAGTATGCTATCCACTGTTGCTACGTCATGGTTGATCTGTGATGAGATCATTGATTCCACTAAAGCATTATAACAGAGACATTGTCTCCTATTTTCATTATAAATGTACCACATTTCAGCTACATTATGAGCTCCTAGGAGTTCACCTGCTTCCCTATCCCCCAGCTGTGACCAAGAGATTGTCTGGATGTTAAACAGGGTCTCAAATTAGGTTGTTAAATGATTTCAGGGTACCTATAAAAGGGCCAAATTTGTAAAGCATCGATATATTGAAATGCACTAGAAACGTCATAGACAAAAGAATTCTTTGGGACAGGCTTGAAGTGATGTCTTAGAAGTGAGGGGCTCCCCTACCTCGGCAGGTCATCAAGCAGAACCTGGGGGCCGCTTGCCAAAAATGTCAAATGACGGATGTCTAATGGTCTTCCCTCATCCCTCATAAACCCTCTGCTGCATTGGACACTGCTGACCATCCCCTCTTCCTGCACTCTTTCTCTGAGTGTTTGTAACACGGTTCTCTCCTGGTTCTCTCCCTTTTTGACTGAGATAAGAGCTCTAACAATGGTGGAGGGGGTAGCTGTGAGGGGAGGGCATGATGGATCTGGAAGGGCCTCCTACAAGAGATGACCCCTGAGTTGTGCTCTGGAAAAAGCTAGGGACTCTGCGAGGTGGAGGCAAGGAGGGAGGGCGCTTCAGGCATGAGGATCCACCTAGGCAAAAGCATGGAAATGACAGACAACGCCACGTGAATGAGATGGAATGGTGCGCTTGGAGAGCAGCTAATGGACTGGGATGGAGAAGGCCTATGTTACAGTGTTCGCATCATGAATGGAAAGGAAGGAAGGGTTGTATGTGGAATGGAAGGCCAGGTCAAGCTTGTTCCCATCCAAACTTGGAGGATGGGGTTTGGAGGGGAGGGAAGACAGGGCACAGTATTGACAAGGAACTCACTTACTTTATAAGATCCTCTCAGATCAATAGTTCGAAGGGACCTCCCGAGTTATCTAGTCCAACTCCATTTTACAGAAGAGGAAACTGAGGCTCGAGATGGTTAAGGAGCTGGTCCAAGGTCAAATATCAGAGATAGGATTTAAACCCAACTCCTCTGAATCTGAAGCTGGTGCTCTTCCCATTTTCCAACAGGGGTAATCCATTCACACTGCCATCATTTCAAATCAAGTTCATCTCAGCCATGGACTAATAAGGAAAGTGTAACATTAACTCCTAGAATGTCAGAAGGACCTTAGAAATCATCCAGTCTAATTGCATCCCCTCCTACCTTATGGGCCAAGGGAGGTGATTTGCCCAGGGCTACAAAGGTAATTCATGACAGAATCTGGAGTGGAAGCCAACTCGCCTCCCCTCTAGACCAGGCAGCAGTGTAAATTTTAAGCAGCAAGGGACCAGCCTACCCAGAGCCATGGTCTTGGTTCAAAGCCCTGAGCAGTAAGGAATGAGCCTGAAGAGCAACCAAGGAAACAGCATTAAAGTGGCTAAGTTTGCAGGAAGAGTCCCAAGCCTGCATGTGAATCAGCTTCTGTTTTCTTTCCTTGGTGAGGATCCAGAGAGGGATCGGGTCCCTCACCCAGATCGTGATCCAGGGGAAATCAGTGGTACTACGCTCATCTCCCTGACAGAAGAACAAAGAAATGGATCCAAGATGGCGGCTGGGTACCTGAGCAGTAATGGGGATCTCCTCAGGAGGAGAAGAGAGCTGGGGTTAGGCTGGGCTAATCCAGCAGAGGCTGAGAGGAGGTGAGTTCTGAGCTGAAATTGTGGAAAAGAAATAAGCCGGTGGACAGAAAGGCAGCAGATAATGCTTAGGGCCACACAGGAGCCAAGATAAGCCAACTATGTATAAAGAACCAGGAGCTGATGTGAATTAGTGACTGAATAGAACGATCTGTCCCTTACCACCAAGGGGTCCCTTCCTTCATTCCAAAAATGGCCTTCCAACTTTGACCATGGTCTCTAACACCCAGCCCACTGGGAGGTCTGTGGCATCTCGTATCCAGAATGCTGCTCCTCCTCGCCTCCATCTCCTGAGCTTTCCTCAAAGCATGGTTCAGAGGCCTCCTCCCCCTCAGGACGTCCTGATCTTTAGCCCACTGCCCACTTTAAGGTTCTCTCCTTCCTAGGATTGCTTTGTAGTTCTTTGAAATTACTCGTCTGTGGTCTTTGTTTACTGTGAGAGAACACTCACCAGCAGTTTATTGATCATTTACTAGCCTAATTAATAAGCTGACTATCAATTACCCAGAAAAAAGAAATTCCTTGTCTGTGTACAAGATATGCCCTGCATACCACCACCACTACCAAGAGAACACATGCAGGCAAAGTTTTGACTCGTTTATACATCCCCAGTGCCTCCTAGGACAGTGCCCTGCACAGAGGCCATTAAGAAAGGCTTACTGAATTGAAGTGAAGTGAATTGATGCTCCAGCTCACCAGACAACAAAATGTAAGGGGACAGGGACTTCCAGAGGTAGATGGGCCCTCAGGCATCATGTAGGCAAAGATGCTCCCAAAGGGGATGAGACTTGCTCATACAGTAAGTGGGCAACAGAGCTAGGATGCCAACTTTTTCAAGACAACAAGCATTTATTGAGCACCTCCTATATGCCAGGTACCTATGCTAAGCACTCCTAGGTCAACAATGCTCTCCTGGATGTGACCTTGTAATTCCCTGACTGTCTTCACAAATCTTGCCTACAAAACCTGAAACGAACACACTAATAAAACACAGTCCTCCAAACCAACAATTCTAGGTATTAAATCTGTAATTCTGCCATCCGCCTCCACAATAGAGGTGGGGGTGGGTGATGAAAATCTCTCAGCTAACTAAAAGCATAAGTGGCCAGCCCCAAAGAGAAAGGGACGCTTCATTGCTCAAAAATGCTCGTTAAAAATACCCCAAGACATTTCACAATCACCAAAATTCCCCTCAAAAAACTTTTTGAAACCCAATGAATTGAATGTCCATAACAGAGCTAATTATGAATGCAAGACACATACCAAGTGACTAATTACAAATCAAGGTCTTGGAGCCCAGAATACTGAAGCGGAGTCCAAGCCCAAGGACATTTTTCTGTATTCAGCACATTCCTTTCTTCCACCACCACTCCAGGCTCCAAAGAGCAAGTCAAGCCCAACAGATGGGTGGGCCTTTCTGGAGTGCCCCACTCCTATCTGCCCTGGTCCAGAGGAGCATGACTTAGCCCATCAGGGGACACTGGCAACAAAAGACCCGAGGTCCATTCACTTTGCCTCCACATCCCAGTTGACATGAAAGTCTTCCTCTCAGAGATCCCCAGGACAGGGGCAATGTCTCAAAGATCCAAACCCTCTTTTCCTCACTTGTCTCTTCAAAGACCATTTTGCTTCAGGGAATGTAATCATGTAACAAAAAAACATACTGGGGAAAAAAGAAATGAGATTTGTAGAGATGGTCCAATGCACCGAAGTAATATGGGGCAGATTTTTTTTTTATTCCACTGTAAAACAAACAACCCAAACGAACATTCTGACCCAATGCCCATCCCCATTTTAAGAGAAAGTTTCTTTGTCATGAATGTTCCCAAACAGAGAATGCTGCTTCTCAAAGGGCAAAAGTGAGTCTCTAACCTCCCCCCTCCCTCATCCATCCTCTCTTAAGCTGACTATGTCACTACCCAGCTCAAGAAGCTTCACTGGCTCCCCATTGGCTCTAAGATAAAATCCAAACTTGACTATTTGGCATTTAAAATTCTTCATGACCCCAACCTATGTTCCAGGAAAGAAATGGGGACTGGACCTGTAATTTCATTGTTATGGGGAATACCTGGGTGAGAAATTCCTCCTACCAAGACAGGCCATTATTGCCTTAGAGAATTACCTAGAGCAATAAGGGTACCCAGCCAGGAAGTGTTCGAGGGCTGGACTTGAACCTAGAACATCCTGGCTTCGAGGTAGGCTCTGTATCAACTAAACCATCAACCCTGCCTCCATATCAATGCTCTCCCCAAGCCCCCAGTCTGTTTCAACCAAACAGTCCCTTCTGCTACTGCCTGTTAATGACAAGCCATGCTTGGTATACGCTCGGTCCTCACCTTGGGCTCTTAGAATTCTGGTCTCCTCTCGAGGTTCAATTCAAAGGTCACCCACTCTTGGCTATTCTGACTGCCACAGCCCTTCCTGCTCTCTGATACCCCAAAGCAATTTCATGGGCATGTTCTTTCTACCACCCACCCAGTAAAATGGCAGAAGACTTGGCTTTTCTTGTCTTTGTACCCCACCCCCAAGGACTGGTACACAGCAGATGCTTAATGAATGTTTGCTGATCGGCTGATTACATGCTGCCTCCTCATTAGAATGTAAATCCCTTCCAGGGACGCTGGCTCTCTTTTTAATTCTCTGTCTCCACAGCACCTCACACAATTCCAGGAACATCATAAATGCTGGCTGAGTGGAAGTCTTCCCATAGGCCATTCAGAAGGCTCTCCCTGCTGTGTTCTCCAGCCCCACAACAGCATTCCTCACCCCCATCAAACTCTCCTGCTTTCTGAAGGCATGGAAGTTTTAGGCTGCTATTTATTGAAACAGAGACAACCTTGTTGAGGCAGCTAGGGAGTACAGTGGATAAAACACTGAGTCTGGAGTTGGGAAGACCAGAGTTCAAATCTAGCCTCAGACACTAGCTGTGAGAGCCTATGGGACCACTTAACCTGTTTGCCTCAGTCTCCCCAACTATTAAATGGAGATAATAATAACTACCTCACATGGCTATGTGAGGAGCAAATGAGATAGTATTGTGTCCCTCTTACAGGAACTCTTACATGTGCTTAAGCACCTGCCAGGTGCTTAATAAATGCCTATTACCTTCCTTCCTGTGTGCACAGAGAACATTTTTAGCCAGCAAACCAAAGGGGGAAATGGATGCACTTTGTTTGACAGTAACTCCCTCTCCAACTCTGCCACCTTTTGTCACAAATATTAGGGTAGAAGATTCTGGTGCCCATGGACAGCCATGCCAGTGGTGGGCTCTAAAGACAAAGAACGACCAAAGGACAGAAAAGAACAGCCAGTGACATCAAAGTTGGAGTAAAGGTGAAACAATCCACCTGAAAGACTAATGGCAGTATTTCCTGGTCCAGCTGGGAAGCTAATAACGATAACAACAACAATAATAATATTTATATAGTGTCTACATGTGCCAGGCACTGTACTAATCACACTACATATATGATCTTACTTGATTCTCAGAACAACCCTGTGAGGAGTTATCCCCATTTTATTATTATCTCCATTTTACAGTTGAGGAAACTGAGGCAAACATGGCTTGACCAGGGTCACACAGCCAGATTTGAACTCCAGGCCCAGTGTTCAATCCACTGCATCACCTAGCTGCCTAATCAAAAAAAAAAAAAAAGCAAGACACCTGGCATTCTTATGGTCTGAAGCCCAAGTCATCTTGTGCATTTTGTGCAGGAATGCATTGGAACAGCTGGCTGAAAGAGGCTGAGGAATGTCCTTACCTAGAGGTCATTCCACAGGGGAGAGATTTCTATCTCTCCAAGATGGCTCGAATGTCATGGCATGGATGGGGCATGAACAATGCCAACTGTACATGGGCACTGGTCCCTAACTAGTATTTCTTGGGCTGCAAATTTTTACCTCCTCTTTTGAAGTCCCTACTTCTCAGAAACTGAATCTTCCTCTTTGCAAATCTTTTGCCACCACTCCATCCAAGCTCCATATGCAGCCAAGAGTATCCAGCACTGGGGCCACCCAGAGACAAGGATAAAGAGCTGGCACTCAGTACTGAAGGGCATCACCTCTAGGGATCCTCAAAGTAGCCCCAGGAGGTAGATTTTGTAGCTGTTACTCTCCCCATTTTACAGATGAAGCAATTGAGAGTGAGTGAGATTGACATGTTCATCAGGGAACAGCCAGATACAGACACCATCCCTTGAAAACTAAAGAAGACAGCCTTTTGTCCTTCTCCTTCTTTGGGTTCTCTATAGCTTTTCACACGGCTGATTACCCCCTTCCCATCCTCCCAAATACTTTCTCTCCTTTGGCTTCTAGGAACCTGCTCCCTTGTGGCTTTCCCACCTGGATCACTGTTCCTTCTCGATCTCTTTTTGCAGTGGCAAAGAAATGGAAACCAAAGGGATGTCCATCAACTGGGCAATGGCTGGACAAAGTATGGCATGTGAATATGAAGTCTAGAATAGAAAATATTATTACACCATAAAAATCTTAGAGAGATTGTTTCAGAGAAACATGGAGAAACTTAAATGATCTGATACAAAGTAAGTAGAAACAGAATAACATTGAAAAGACAAGCAGCTTTGTAAATTGTTAAAAATTTAATTCTAAGTTGAGAGTTAAGAATTCTGTTCAACACAATGACTAACCTCAACCCCAGTCAATTGATGATGAAGAATGCTCTCCATCTCCTGACAGAGAGGTAATCAATAGGCTAATATGCAGAGTGAGATATATGTTTCTGGACACGCTCAATGTCTTTCTTAGCTATGCATATTAAAAGGGTTTTATTTTTTCTCAATGGGGGGGTCAGAGGGAGATAAAATAAAAGCCTTTTTCATCTAGGAAAAAATAAATTGAACTATTTCAAAAAATTTCAAGAATAATGTTAATTTGGCAGAATTTTTCTCTTGGGCCATAAGAAGATATGTTGGGGAGATAATAGAAGTAGTATAAATTTGAAAGGCATAGATAAGACCTGAACTTAGAGGGAAGAATTATATCATTAGCATCGGATATTTTTTCTCCATTTAACTAAATATGCCGTTATGTTTGAGAGGACACAGGAAGGAAGGATGAGCTCAGAGTGTGAGTATGCTATAGGGTATCCTATGTTAGGACCAGAGAACCTAAAACCTAACTTCCTGTAGCTAAACATGGTTCATTCTTGGTAAAGAAACACCAGAGTAAGAAAGCTCTAATCTTGCCCCTGATACATATTGGCTAGGTGATTTCTAGGCGGATTACCTAACTCCTAGTGCCCTTACACTACTCTTGTTATTCAGTCATTTTCATCCATGTCCAACTCTTTGTGACCCCATTTGTAGTTTTCTAGGCAAAGATACCAGAGGGGTTTGCCATTTTTTTCACTAGCTCATTTTACAGATGAAGAAGGTTAAGTGACTTGCCCAAGGTCACACAGCTAGTAGGTGTCTGAGGCTGGATTTGAACTTACAAAGATGAGTCTTCCTGATTCCAAGCCCAGTACTCTATCCACCGCGACACCAAGCTGCCATTAGACTGCTCTCTATAACCCTAAATTATAGAACAGTTGCCAATTTGCATTAGTAGAAGGAATTATCTCACCAAGATTTTCATGTTTCTAATGAAATACCAGGTATTGACCTCCCCCAAAATTTTTAAATTAAAGGGAAAATTTTTCCATAACCAAGAATCAAATATCTTGCCAGAGTCTTTGGCTTAAAGATGGAGATGAAAAAGGCACTCTGGGCTAATTATAAGAGGCCCAGCCTGACTTATTCAAAAAAGCTGAGAAAGCTTAAAAAAAAAAGTCGGGGGGGTGTGTGGAATGGAACACAGAATAAATAGTGGTTCTGGATTATCACCATGACCTACAAAAGTTTAACCAATATAATAAAATTTTCCATGACAAGGAGTCCAAAAGATCCCAGAAACTACAACAGCCAAAAAACACTCATTCTCCTTTCCAAAAGACCTGGCAACCAAGGGCTACATGACTTTAGGTGGATAGGAGAAGATTATGATCAGTATCATCTCACAAAATAATAAAAAGAAGTGGAGGGGAAAATGAGTCAAGAGAAAACTTGGCACAAGACCACACTTAGCCAGACTATCCTAGAAGCATTTGGAGATGAAACTGAAAGGACATAAAACATACCCCCCCAAATGGGGGATGGGGATCGTATCTCTGCCAGTATTTCTATATTAAACTATTTTCATGATCAACAACAGTGAAACACCATAGTCGGTGACCTAACACCTCAATCCAGATGTGCTATATGAGAAATTAGGAATACCCTGAAGAAGATGAAGACAGGAGCAGCAGCTAGACCAGACCAAGAAGAAATCTATCCTGGAGCTAAAACAACTTTGAAAGCATTGAGTAATCAAATCATTAGAAAAGAAATTAAGATTACACAAGTGTCTTTGATGGAACACAAGAATGTTTTTTTTTCTCTTTTCAATCATCATCTAATTCACTATAATCAAAAAAGAAAAAAAATTCTAGGAAGACAATTGCACACCAAAGGTTCATTAATATCATGGAGGACATAATGGGAAGAATCCAAAAGGAAGGATTCCTTACAGTTCACAAAGCCCTTCAAATGCTTCTCTTTGTAGAACACATTACACTGAGTGCATTAAGTCCCACAACACTACAGAGGGTCCTCATAGGCACTCAAAAGAGATAAACCTAACAATACACATAGGAAAAATCAAATGGATGAGAATAACTATTATTTGGACTACAGTATAGAAGCAGTTGGAAAGGCAGCCTGCTGAACTTGACCATCAGTTCATATATCTTAGAAAGGCTCTACAGTGTGCTGGACCCAGAATTTAGAGAGAAGTAGTACAGAATATTTAATGATCACATGGTGTTCCTTGAATTAAGAACTCTATTTCAATATCTATATTTTTCTAATGATGCTTCATGGCGATGAATCATGAATCACCATGCTCTCTCCAAAATCAGAATTGCAAGTTACCCAAAGGGCAATGGAGAAATGCATGGTGGACACAAATATGCTGCCACACCTACCAGTGATGGCTCTCACAGAAGAAATGTCATACGAGGATATCATTTGGGAAATATCTGACTAGGAAATGGGCTGGCCATGGAGTAAGAGACAAGGGTCACAGGTGGCCCCTGCAAATAATTCACTGGCTCCCATGGAATGGCAAAAGCTCCTAGAAGAAGACCTCCAGTCCACTGGCCAAACTCTCTCTATGGTGAATTGATGGGAGGATACTGACAAGAATCACACATGATTGGGCAGTAGACATGGGTAACAATCCACTATGCCTAAGCACAATGTCACAGCATGTGGCTTATTGATGTTCATTAACGGGTTGATTTCTCTGCACTGTTGTGGGGCAGTCCCCACAGTGATGAGCTCAAGCATCTGCTGACCTCTATATGTATAAGCCTTCCTTAGGGGCATACTGTTACTGTCAAGTCCGTAATTTAAGCACTAGAAGGTAATCCCAGTGCTATAGTGGCGTGAATTCTACTGATCAGGCCCTTTTAGACCATTTCAAAGTCTTAGTGCTTGAGGAGCACCTCCCTAATATACTGCTCTGATCAGGTTACTTCTCTACTGAAGAGTTCTTGGTGCCCCTACCATGCCTTCCCAAATAAATTAATAAAGAATGTTGGATTTCAAATCAGAGAAATTTGGGTTCAAATCCAGTCTCTGACACTTACTTACTTATATGACTATAAGCAAGTCATTTAATTTCTCTTACCCTCAGTTTTCTCATCTCCAAAATGGGAGTAATCATATATGTAGTACCCACTTCACAGGATTATTATAAGCCTTCAAAGGTGAGCATGTGTAGAAACCCTTTCACAGACCTTGAAGAACTTCTAGGAATGTCAGCTATGTTAACCATGTGGACACTGGAGGTAGACCTTTTATTTTCTTTCTTCTGGAAGGGACAGAAGAGAGGGAGGAAAGTACCTTGGGGACCAATGATACTTGCAAAATTTTTACATGTGACCAAATCCAACCATGAATTTCATGAGCCATTGCATAAGGCATTCAAATAATCTTCTGATAAGCACTTTCTTTTTTAGCCAGCCATCATGCTAATAGCTGGGGCTACAATGACAATGAATGAATTAACCTCTATCTTCAAAGGGCTTCCATTGTAATGGGGGAGATATATGCACATGTGTGTATTGAAGAGAAAGGATATAGGCAGTTAAGAGAGTAAGGGCTCGAGGTATTGGGAATTAGGAAAAGATTCCTATAAAATGTGGTTTCTGAGCTACATCAGGAAGGAAGAGAGGGATTCTGTGAGACAGGGCGAACACATGGGAAGGCCAGTGCAAAGGCATGCACATGGGAAACCGGGCGTCCTTTGTGAGGAACAAAGAGTTTGTCTGGATCTGAGAAGGTAGGAGGGGAGCAAATATCCAACGAGGCTGAAGAGGCAGCTTGGCTCCAGGTTACGTATGGTGCCAAAAGTGAAAGAGGCTTTTCTATATTGTCCTGGGGCAATAGGGAGCTGTTCAGAAGGTCTAGGAATGTATCAACACTAAACCACATGGTGCTGAGAACCTTCCCCAAAAGGCAAGCTGAACCAAATCTCCAACTGTATCTAGTCAGAGACACTCAAAGAAAAATAAATTCAGGTAATTCAGCAATAAATTCCGAACATGACAGCGCCAAAAAGCATGAGATAAGGCAAAATTCATCACACACCAATGTCTCATAAATTCAAGGAGGAAAAGAAAGAAGTCTCATTCAAATCCATACTGTTTTTAAAAAATGTGGAAACAGCTTGGAATAAGAGGAAAGAATACTAAGACTTACTATTGAGCCTGCATTCAAATCTCAGCTCTGCTACTTAGTACCTGTTTGACCCTGGGCAAGTCACTTCACCTCTCTTGGTCTCAGTTTCCCCATTTCTAAAAAAAGGAGTTTGCACTACATGGCTTCTGAGATGCCTTCCAGCTCTGAAACCAAGTACAACACCCACACTCAAAGAGTAGGAGAAAGAAGATGACCCACTAGGGGTGACCAAGAAGGGGTGATCAGCCAGGATAGGTCAGTGTCACCAAAGTTGAAGGAAGAGAGAGCAAGAGAAAAGGAGTTGTCAACATTGCCCAAAGCTAGAGAGAGGTCAGGAAGGATGAAGATTGAAAAAAAAGACCTCTGAGAAGATGTGGGAAAATTGGAACACTAATGTATTGTTGGTGGAGTTGTGAAATGATCCAACCATTCTGGAGAGCAATTTGGAACTATGCCCAAAGGGCTATACAAATGTACATACCCTTTGACCCAGCAATAGCACTTTCTGGGCTGTATCCCAAAGAGATCATACAAATGGGAAAAGGACCCACCATGTACAAAAATATTTATAGCAGTTCTTTTTGTGGTGGCAAAGAATTGGAAATTGAGGGGATGCCCATCAATTAGGGAATAGCTGAACAAGTTGTGGTATATGAATATAATAAAATACTATCGTGCTATAAGAAATGATGAGCAGGCAGATTTCTGAAAAACCTGAAAGACATATTTAGTCTGATGCTGAGTGAAGTGGGCAGAACCAGGAGAACGTTATACACAATAACAGCTATGTTATGCAATGACTAATATTGATAGACTTAATCCTTCTCAGTAATACAAGGATCTAAGACATCTCCAAAGGCCTCATGATGGAAAATGCTATCCACATCCAAAGAAAGAACTATGGAGTTTGAATGCAGGTCGAAGCATACTATTTGCTATTTTTTTTCTTCTGTTGTGTTTTGTTTCCTCTTTCTGGTGGTTCCTCCTATTGGTTCTACAACATCACTAATGTGAAAATATGTTTAATAGGAATGTATATGTATAGCCTATATCAGATTATGTGCAATCTTGAGGAGGGAGGTGGGGAGCTCAAAAGCTTATGGAAGTAATTGTTAATAAATCAAAATAAATTAATTAAAAGAAAAAGAAAAGAAAAAAGACCTCTGAGGTCCTTCCACCTCTAAGAATCTAGGATTGTGTGACAGCAAACAGACCAGTGAAAATGACATATATCAATTTACCTTCTGCCCAAGAAAAGTCAGGTCCTTTCCACGATGTCCAGGCACCTGGACTCATTTCACAGTAATCACCATGATCTTCCCCCCTCTTCTCCTCCTACATCTAAATAATTGCCAAGTCTTGTTTTTTTTAACATTTTATTGATATCTTCTGTTTCTATATCACCTACATTTCCTAATTTATCCCTTCTCCTCCCAGAGAGACCTTCCTTATAACAAAGGATAAAAAAGAGAGAGTAAAAAAACCAATTCAACCAAATTAACCAAGATATCAAAATCATCTGACGTTGTCTTCTGTGTTTCATATTCAAATAGCCCCCAAACCACTTTCACTTTGCATCGATTCTTAATGTCTTCTCATGTATTCACTATATTCACTGTCTTACACCCTAGTAATACTCTGTTACATTCATGAATCACACTTGTTTAAAGACTAGCCAGGGGGCAGCTAGGTGGCACAGGGGATAGAGTACTGGCCCAGAAGTCAGGAGGACCTGAGTTCAAATCTGACCTCAGACACATAACACTTACTAGCTGTGTGACCTTGGGCAAGTCACTTAACCCCATTGCCTAACACCCCCCCCCAAAAAAAAAAGACATGACAAATATTTTGGGGCAGCTAGGTGGCACAGTGGATAGAGCACCGGCCCTGAAGTCAGGAGGACCTGAGTTCAAATCTGGCCTCAGACCAAACACTTGACACTTACTAGCTGTATGACCCTGGGCAAGTCACTTAACCCCAATTGCCTAAAAGCCAAAAAAATAAATAAATAAAGACTAGCCAGGTCTTATTGATCACACCTTTGAAAGTTTTCTTCCATCTGTCCCTATCCTCCTAACTCCTGGTGGAACCTACTCATTCAGACCCTCATTTCTCCCTGCTAAATGTCTATAATCACCTTACAACCAACTTGTCTTCTGGCCTCCAGTCCATCCCCACACCAGTCCCTTCTTCATACCAATGACTGCCTTCATCACATCGGTTGGTTACTTGCTGTATTTTGTTTTCAAAGAGAACCAAAATGACTTCGCTGTCAAGTTTTAGTGTGTCTGATTGGGACTGATCAGACCAATACAAGCTCGGAATGTTCTACCACAGGTCAGGCACAAGTAGTCCGTGTGAACCTTTGGGGCAGATTCTCTACATCTGCATATCTTGAGTTTCTCTTGACCTATTTCAATTCTGCTTTGCTCATAGAGCACAGCACCCTTTCTGACGTGGGCACACCATGCTGAGCTGTCCTATGCCAGTGTCTCCCATGTCACACAATCAGTTCCAAAGAACTTAGGAGAGACCTTGAGAGTGTCCTTGTATCGCTTCTTCTGACCACCATGTGAATGCTTGCCCTGTGTGAGTTCTCCATAAAATAGTCTTTTTGGCAAGCATACATTTTGCATTCGAACAATATGGCCAGCCCATCTGCATTGGGCTCCCTCCTTCTTTCTTTCCAAATGAATTCATAAAGTCCTAATCCTTGCATTCAAGGCCATCCACATTTGGGCTCCAAAGCCTTTCCAGTCATATTTCATTATACTACTACTCTCCACCACTTGCTTCAGTGAGACCAGACCAGTCTCCACTTCCCATATCACACTCATCACTGTGCCTCTGCTCGTGTCTATAAAGAACCCATCCCCTGCCCCTACCTTAATATGTTGAAGACCTTTCCTTAAACTCAATTTGAAAGCCATTTACTAAGCACCCACTATGTGTACTATGTACGAGTGGCTTCAGAGCCAGTTAAAGTGATCTCTCTTTGCTTATCGGACTTGGCTCAGATATCTTTTCTGCAACCGCCACACTTCTCTTTGCATCAGCATTATTTCTAAGCCCATCCTTCCCTCTATTCTACTATAGGCTTCTTGGCATCAGTCTGGGTCATCTACAACATACCCCCAATTAACCAGAATACAGAAGCGACTAAAATAAATAGGCCAATTTAGTGAATAGGTAAACCAACTTTTTATTGATGCTTCCAGTGTTGAGGGAGTGGGGGGCACCTAGTAAGACCCTCATTGGTTGTTCACAGTCTGGTTTTGTTCTTCGGGCTCTCCTCTGGGTGTTCAGGTCAACCCCTGCTCTTGTAAAGGGCCTCTTGGGTCCACATTTCTTCAAGCTCCGCTATCATTGACTCGTTCCGCCAAGTCCTGGTTAAATTTCTTCAGTCAATACTGAATCATTTAGTTGTCCTGAAGGCAACAAAAATATCAGACACTTTTCACTCGGGGTAAAAGTTCTCTTCCTGTCTCTCATGAGATATTTTAGTCTGTTTTCATTGGGTTACTTCCCTTCTCTAAACCTTGGGCCTCTTGTCCAGACCATGCAGTGCAGCTGGCTGCCCAACCACTGAATTGGTCCATCCTCATTATATATCTTGGAAATCAAGCGGTTGGCCAGATGGCCATTGGGAAACTGCCAAGCTTTTAATGATCCCGAGCCACTCCCTTACATGCAAATTCGTCTTTCTAACACCAACATTCTCCTAAGGATGCTATCCAGCTTTGAACCATGGAGCACTATGCAATTTCCACATAGTTATTATTACTAATAAGTATAAGAATAATAGCCAGCATTTATGTAGTGATTTTAGGTTTGCAAAGTACTTTTCCATATGTTAACTCATTTTATCAAGAATTCAAGTCACCCAAGAGGCAATGAAAAGGTGCAGTATGTGAGTATAGGTGTTTACATATGTATGCAGGGGTGGGTAGGGTGGATCACGGGACACACCTGGATGGACAGGAAGTCTCAGCTAGGTTTCATTGCTCTTCTAGGCTCATTAGGCTTCCTCTGTGCTATGAACACTGCTCAGCCAATGGGCCATGGTCTCTGCAGGCTCCAGCTTCTGCTTATGTTGATCTTTTTTTGGCCAGGGTGGTGCTAGGCTTAATAATAACAATTATAATAACACGCCCTGTTGAAAAGCATGTACCAAAGACACCTGATAGTCTTATCTCAGATTTCAAGCTCTAGCATAGGTTCCCAAAATGGGCAATTCTGCCCCATGGGGGTGCTGGAACAATCTAGGGGGGCAGTAGTAGCCTCGGGTACAATTGGGGTGTTGAATAAAAATAAGGGAGAAGTAGAAGCATAAGGAAAGAAGAGAAAAAAAATTTGAAAAACCATTCATACATGTTTCATCTGTTGTGTAACAGAGTTAAAGTCCTAGTGATTACATTATTTTCCAAATTAACACAAAATGCAAGTTATAACCAATCAGTGGTCAAGTCTACCAACGGGTCTTAACAAGCAAGTGTTGGCAGTTGTCACACATTGTCGGGAAGTCCAGCATGCATTGGCAGGAACATGTGAGTGTAATGATTTGTTTACAATATGATACCATACAGCTACATGATGAATACTGAATCATCAAAATTTCAACACAGGATAAAAACCACAAATTTACAATAAATTACTAAATTTAAGATGCATCATTTTTTAAAATATTTTATATTTTTTGAAATGATGTAAATTTCAGAAAATGTTAAAGGGTTTAAGAAAGTAGATTGTCAGGGGAGTGCTGAGTAATTTTTTTAAAAGGTAGGCCAAATAAGTTTGGGAACCTCTGCTCTAAAATGACCTGGGCTAGACCTATTCACCTAGTGAACAGACCGTTTCCTCTAGAATATTAGGTTCCACTGTAATTTTTTTTCTCCCAAGGACAACTGGTTCTCCATAGAGAGGAGCAGCCTAGGTTCCTTTTCAGAATCATCTTCAGAGCCCAACAGCATTGTTCATGGGTTCTTTCCAGGTTTCATGAGGCTATGGGCCAAGCTTTCCAAGGTCTTTTCAAGATGTGGCTTTGGTTTCCCATTCCTAATCTAGTTTTCAAGCCCATGTCCTACCAAGTTCCCTGGAGGTAAGAACATTAAGGCAAGCCCAAGATAACCCATTATCCTACATACCCCACTGCCTCTACCTCGTCACCAACAGTAAAGACAACATCTGCATTTGGCATTTGGTGCAACAAAAAGAAAAAAAAGTATTCCCAATAGACTCTCTCCCCCCAGGTTCAGGGGGACATTTAAGACAACCCTCAAACTTGTCACTGCCTACCTAAGGCATCTCAATTCATGCCCATCATCCCAGATACCTAAGATAAAGAAGATTTCAAGTTGGACTTCCTTCCTTGAGCTCCCCAAACCACTAAGTCACCTGCCTAGATCTCTTAGTACTTTGTATTCTTGACCTCATGTTTTCCAGGCTGAATGTGAACCTCTGTCACTGTGGATGATGACAGCCCCATTCCTGTGTTCCACATGTGTTTATCGCTAAAAAGAAATATAAAATAACCCACCCTCTACTACTTCCAGTTGGCCTGTCTAATCTGTGCTTGTACTTTCATCTTTGCTGTGAAGCAACTTTGTTAAAAAAAATTATTTTTCAGGTGCCACCCTGGATCAAGCCACCTTTTGATCTGAGTGAAAGCATACGTGGAATTGAGAAAGGACACGTTTTCTTTTTTTCTGCAAGCTTTTTTTTTCAGATGTCATTCATGGTAAAAATCTTTTCTTGGGAATAGCATTCACATCTGTAAGTTGTTCTTCTAAGGATGAAGCAGAAGTCCTTTTACAGAGAGAGCTTTTTTCCCATAAGAGCAACCCACATTGGAAATGCCAAGCTTTTCAGGTTAGCTAGAAAATCCAATTAATTCTTGCCTTTTTCCATGACAGGACAGAAGGAAGTGATTCACACACCTGAATTTACTGAGAAATGGAAAACTTCTCCGAGGATGCTCAGGGGCCTCCAGAGTTGCATTTTTTCTCAAAGTTCTGGGATGGGAAAAAGATGGGGGGAGCAGTGAGGAGGCAGTAAGTGTATGTGTGCATTGATGTCCCCAAACAAAATTTCATGGTACTCTTCCTTCTTTACATAGGACTCTCACAAGTTAGCGTACACTTCAAAACTCTGACCCCAAACTTCTCCCTAAAACAAGCCTCAACTTTGTAACACCAACATCCTACCTGTGTTGGCATATGGCTAGAGGATAACGGATGTAACCATCTTTGAAAAATTAAAACTGAGTATCAGTCAAAGAGCAACAAAGAGGAGAGAGCAGTAAGAGAAAGCAAAGGACAATGGAGAGATTGCACGAATTACAAACTAGGAATTAGAAGGAACGTCATCAGAAGAGATGAATTGCTCAAGTGCTGAGAATAACCAATGGACCGACCACATAATCCAGCAGCATAAGCATAGCACGGGGAAGCATGGACTCCCACTCTCTGGAATTTTAGAAGCAACTACTTCCTGGGGTCTATAAAGAAAAGAGGGGGGAAGAAAAAGGGAATAAGCATGCATTAAGCACCTACTATGTGCTGGGCACTGTGCTAAGTGCTTTACAGATATTACCTCATTTGACCCTCACAAGAACTCAAAGAAGTAGGTGCTATTATTATAATGAACATTTCACACGTGAGGGCACTGAGGTAGGCAGAGATTAAGTGACTTGTAAAGGTCTCACAGTTAGGAAGTGTCTCAGGATGGATTCAGATCAGGTCTTTCTGACGCTAGGCCCAGCTCGCTAACCGTTGATTGTACCACCTAACTTGCCAAACAAACAAGATTTTTCTTTTCCTCTCCATATCTCTTAATACTTCACTTTTCCCTTACCTCAATATCTTTATTTTTTTAGGTCAGGTGGTATTCAACGAAATAAGAGCCCTCTATATGGCTCTATCAGTATTGGCAAGCCCAGAGCTCTAGACATGCAAAACATTATTGTTTATAATAGCCTCTTTACTTAATAATAGCCACAGTAAATCATTAGATTTAATACTTAAATATTTGAATAATCAAAATTATATCACAAAAATGGCCTGATTTGCAAAAGAAAATACACCAGAAAGCCACTTTTCTATCAATTGTTTCCTCTAACAGAGCCTTCTGATACTGGGATATCCAAGAAATATCAGATAGAAAATGCAAATGATACCTCCCAATCAATAGCAGATAATCACCCACAGTATGGCATGAGAGCACCATAGATCCCACCTCTTGCTCTCCAGGCTAACTCACTTACCCCAACCTGAATTTATGCTGGCAGGGATTAGGGAGATTTCACTACTACTACTACTACTACTACTACTACTACTACTACTACTACTACTACTACTATTACTACTACTACTACTACTTGGCACTTTATCTAATAAGCCTCCATTGGTGTCTGAACCATTTATACAAAACAGTCACCAAGACTCTTATCATCTCTTAAACCCCAAACATTTACAGAGCGAGGTAAAAGCAAGAATAATCACAAAACTTACTCATCAGAAGGCAAAAGCAGGACTAAGCAAACACCAGTTATTCAACAGAAGACAACATCAGAAATAATCAAAACAGTATAGTCTACCCATAAACCTTAATCACACTCTCCCACCAATTCATTCAGTATCCTGAGGAGAAAGAGAGCACACACTTAGAGAAATTTGTCAGAGAGACATGAGTGGGGAAAACTAGGTGCTCAGGGCAATTCACAACACCGTCCTTCGGCCTCTGATGTTTCTGGTCCTTTCAGAAGGAATCAAGTTGCTTCTCTTTTAGCCTCTCCCATTTAGGTCCCCACCATTCTCCTACTGGACAAAGTCACTCTCTATTCAGAGCTAAGGAAGCAATGACAAGCTTTATTTTCCCTTACAGCCACCCTGAAAAGAACAGTGAGGGGAAAAAAATGATACTCTTTCAGTGACAAGCAATTTCTTTCAGTAAGGAAACTGCCAAGCTTCCCAGATCCACAAATGGCAGAAATGTTTACATTGTCCAATCAGTACCAAGCCTCTTCTCATAGCTAAGCACAGCTCATAGCAAAACAGATACAAAGCCTATCTTCCTCATTCTATGTTTCCCTCTCTAACCAGAGAGAGCTTTAGGGGATAACCAGGTACCCTTAAGAGGTTTCCCCTCTCCTGGGCTATCGATGACTCTAACAACAAGGTACACAGCTCTTTACACAGAGCAAGAATCAACTCTCTTCTCATCAGCCCAGCAGCTGGAGAGTTCTCAACTGATTCAGCCTTTCTAACAACCAAGCAGCAAAATAATGTTTTTCTTCCATTCAACAGATGCCCTGAAAAGCCTTCCTGTTGGCTCCCACCAGGTCCCATATTCTGTCTTCTATAAGCACCTTTGCACATAGTCTCCCATGTCATCTGTCCCCAGCTTCTTGTGACTCCTCCCAAGCTCAGCTTACTCTCCTGCTGCTTCTTTTGCCAAGTTTTCCCATAGTTCCTTCCCCTGGCGGCTTCTTGCATTTTCCATTGCCTCAACTCAGAACCTCCTAGTGGATAGTGACATCTTTATCTGATGAGGTAAAACTCAAGAAAGCCACCTTTCTGTCAAGTACAAACCCAACAGTCCTTATATAATCCCCTCATAGTCCTCAAAGAGTTATTGGATTTACCATTTTGTCAGTTATAGCCTTTATAATTCTCAAAATGATCATACCTATATAAGCCAATGGACCACTGTTTGCTGGTTTGTTTTTTATTCATTGCTCTGTCTTCAAATAGGTCCTCTCTGCACATTTATCTGAGAGGCAATTCTCTCTCTGGCCTTCAGGAGATTCTGGGCCTCTCCCTAGTACTTTATCTGAGAGACTTTGTTTCTTCACAAGTTAACTGAATCTGTTTTCTTTACACAAATTTATTCTTCTTCTCCTTTCAGGAACTAAACCATTCAATGACCAAAGCAGTGGACAAGAGATGAACAGGACAGGCAAACAGGCAGGAGATAGGTCACAATTTGTGTCTTTGGAGAGAATTCTCACACCGATGAGATTCCACATACATCTGAGTATATGAAGATAGTAGGAACAGAAACAGTATAGATCATCTCATCAGATAAATATATGAACAGGAAATGTCATGAGAATTAGGGATAGCCAGTCTCTCTGCTCCACCCAACACCAAGAGAACCCAAGGAAGATCTGTGGCAGACTGGCTGAACCCCCATACCAGATTACCAAGGACTTAGGCAAGAGTGGCACAGGATGGCCATGGAGAGTATGCTATTTTCTATATCATTAGAAGAATAATCCCCATTGATGTAATCACTGATGCACTGATTCACTAGCATGGTGGAGTCTGATATGGACGGGACTAAAATGCAGAGTTGCATTTTTTCAATTGGTTTTCCAATTGGTAATGCTACTAGAAAAGTAGGTGTCTTGGGGTACACCCTCCCCCCTGGGCCTCAGTCGACTTATGTGTAAAATGAAGTTGTAAGATTAGATTATTTCTGAGGTCTTGTACTTGGGAGTCTTTAAGACAAGGTGTAATAACCCTTTTAGTACATTATATATGGAATTTCTTTAAAGATTGTTCCTTTGGACAGTGTCTTCCTTCCTTTTTTGGTTAATATTATATCAAGAAAGGCTGTCCCTAAGAAAAACCATGGTTTGAAAATTTAACGGATCCATGAAGACAGCTACAAGCCCAGCAGAAGAACGGAAATTGAGCACATGGCTTCAAAAGGAAGTATTCCTCTTCTTCAACCATTTGCTGTGGAGGGATATTGAATACCATTTTACACCGGGAAACCTTCCTAAAATACTTAAGGAGGTAGTAGGAAGAGGGGGCAGATATTTACTTAAGATTATTTATTAAAAGCCTCACACTGCAATCACTTTGTGTAGAAATCATCTATCGGGAAAAAAAAACTCAAACTGATACAAGCAATTTCATATGATCATAAACTCAGGTAATTTTAGAAGTGTTATCTGTGACATACAAGCTTGAGTTTTCTAATGTTTCTGTTCCTTCCTTCCTTTCTTTTCTTTTCTTTTTTTCTCCTAACTATATACATACTGCTCACACAACAAACAGAAGGGGAAAAAAAACAGCTTTCCCTTTCACCTGGGGTATAAATGACACTTTGTTATTAGGCAGTAGTATATTGTGGCATTCGATAAAAAGTATTAGAATTGAAATTCAATTCAGAATGAGAGAGGGAGGGAGGGAGGGAGGGAGGGTGAGAGAAACAGACAGAGAGATAGAGACAGAGACAGACAGAGAAGGAGGGAGGGGAGAAATAGGGAGGGAGGGGAGAGATAGTGAAAGAGGGAGAGGAAGAAGGGAAGGGAGGGAGGGAGAGACAGGAGAGAAAAGGAGACAGATGAAAGCAAAAGAGAGGGGGAAAGGAAGAGGATAGAAAGAAGAAGAGAAAGAAAGTGAGTAGGAGGAAGAGGAAAACAGGGTAGAGAAAGAGAGAGAAAGGGAGGGGAGCAGGGAGGGAAGAGACAGAGAGAAAAAGAGGGAGAAGAAAGAAGAAAGAGGGAGGGAGGAGAGGGAGAGAGAAAAAGAGACACAGAGAGGGGGAGGGAAGGAGGAGAAAGAAAGAGAGCAATGAACACCCAGGAGTGAAGTCTAAAGTTACTCACCACCATTTGCATTTTTTCATATTCCCTTTTAACTGATTTATAGCGACAGGAAAGAGGAGGAATCTTAAGCCTTTGACAGAAACCTTGCCCTAATTAGGCAAGCCAGACAGAAAACCCGAGCGTCAATGGAATAAAAAACCAAAACCAGTCTAACTCTTCTCACAGCCACTGGGTTCGAATTGGGGAGGGGAAAAAACACCTATTTGGTTACCTTTGCCCCGGCCCAGGACTTTCCAAGAAGGAAAACTCCTAGCCAGGATCTTGCGCCTTTGGGGCCCAGATGAGGAGGCATCTCCCTGGCCCATCACAGGACAGTTCTAGAGTTTGAGTCAAGATTCCACCTTTAGGAATGAAATCTGTGGCACGGGCCAAGAACATCAAAGAGCCCATGAAAACCAGGCCTCGCTGTGAGGAGAAGTTTATTTAACGGGACATAAACTGAGACTTGTAAAGTAACTCATCTATGTCAGGATTTAAGGTATTAGCAAAAAACACTTCCCAGCCAGAGCCGAAGAGCCCCACAATCTTCACGTCTGATCAATCTCGGGGCAGTTTTAAATCTGAACACCAACTAATCTGTATTTACAACAATAAAATTAGGGAAAGGGCAACAGGGAGGCTCAGGGTGGGCAGGCCTTAGCGCATCATCAATGAGAATCCTGCAAGAAAAGCAGTAAGAAGAATGCCTTCATTCATTCATTCATTCATTCATTCACTCAATAAGCATTTATTAAATACCTACTGTATCTCAGAAATCATCACAGCCCCTGCAGAAACAGAGACCAAAATTAAATAGTATCTGCCCTCAAGTAGCTTATATTCTGAGGACTCCATTGAGGGACAAACAATGTGTACGTAGGTAAGTAAAGACAAGATACAAAGTCAAATCAGAGGCAGGGTAATAGCAAGAGCTTGGGATCAAGAGAGACAACATAGAGGAGGCAGCAATGTAAGCCTTGGAGGGAGCGAAGGATTCTAATGGGCAGAAGGTGGGGGGCATGCCAGGCAGGAGTTATAACAGACACTAAGGCACGGCAATGGGAAATGGAGGCCATTTATGATGAACGGCCGGTAAGCCGGTCACGTCAGCCAAGATGGAAAGCACCATCCTCCTTCTGCTTTGGGGAAGGGCCCCACCTGGATTGACTGACTTGGGAGGCTTTCATCCTCTCCTCACTTTTCAGCTCCCTTTTGTTGACTACCTTCCCCTATCAGAATGTAAGTTCTTTGAGGGCAGAGAAAAGTTCTTTTTGGTGTAGCTGGGTGCTCAATACATAGCAGAGTGCCTGGCATGGACCAGGTATGGTGAGAGCAAAGCAGAACGGACAGCCAGCCAGCACTGTCCACTGTTATGCCAGTAATGGGAATGAAATGAAGAGAAGGAAACTCCTAGAAATGAAAGCACAGGTATGAATATCTGCCCCCCTTCCCAAACTGGAAAGCCATCCCAAAGGATTTCATCCTCCCCAAACCCTGGCCCCCTCCTGTCTCTTGATTCCTATTGCATTAACCGTCTGAACCACGTGATTTGGTGCTAATCCTGTTTTTGACATACATGGCATTGCCATTAATCCAAGTAGAGTGGAAGCCCCCTGGGGACAAAGATGGCCTGATCTTTCTTGGGTCACTGCATGGCGTCAAGTATAGTGCTGCCCAGGAACACAGCCTCTTTACAGATGAGGACACTGAGCCCCAAGTGACTTGTCCAAGACAGGTGGCAGAGCCAGCATTAGAAGCCAGGTCCTCAGACTAAAACAGCAGCCTCCTTCTTAGTGAAAGAAGCTATCTTCCCAGTTGTTTAATTTTTGACTCCATATCCCCATTGGGGACGCTAGGTGGCACCATAGTGCACAAAGCACCAGATCTAGAATCAGGAAGACTCATTTTCTTAAGTTCAAATCTGGCCTCAGATACTTACTAGCTGTGTGACCCTGGGCAAGTCACTTAGCTCTGTTTGCCTCAGTTTCCTCATCGGCAAAATGAGCTGGAGAAAGAAATGGCAAACCCCTTCAGTATCTTTGCCAAGAAAACCCCAAATGGGGTCAAGAAGAATTGGACATAATAGATTAAACAACAACAAATAACCCCAGTGCCTAGTACACACAGCTGGGCACCGGCGATAGAGCAACTGTGAAGACGCTCTTTCTTTCTTTTTCTTTCTTTCTTTCCAAATGAGCGCAAATGTGAGACATGAAATGATGACCACAATGACAGGGCCAGTAAGTGGAGTGTGAACCCAGGTCCCCTGTCAGCGAATACAGCGCTCTATCCATCTCCCATGCCGCAATGGTGGTGTTTGTTCTGTTCTCTCCTGCTGCGAGCCATGGCCCAAGAATGTGCACGGCAAATCACGCACCCTCCCTCTGATCAGACGAGCGGAGAAAAGCTAAGGAAGCCGCTGCACAATCACTCAATCGTCTTCCAAGGCCACAAAGAAGCTCCTCCTTCGGTGAGGGGGAAAGCTACCCCTCAAGTGCTTCACTGACTATGGCAGAAGGAGGTTTCTGTTGGAGGCATTACAAGTCTTCCTGGCCTACACACATCTCACAAGCCTGGGAACCCATCCAACGTTTGATCCCGGGGAGAAGAAAACGCTTTGGGGGATGGGGAGCAAATATCACCCGGAACAGGTTAGGCTGAAGCCTCGTTCCACCAGCACCCAACCCCTCATCTAGGACCTGCACTTAGCCACCAGCCCCCTCCTCCAAAAGGACGGGTGCCTCGGCTCTCACCAAAGTCCCCATCTGGGTGGAACACATTTTAATGGTGGCCGTCACATCCCCAGGATTCCAAAGCATCCTGGGAAAGAGAAAATCTGTAAAATGGGGTTAATGATCCCGTCTCCCAGGACTGTTATGAAAATAAAATTAAGCAATGTACCTTAAAGTACTAAGTACATTTCATTATTATTATTTAAATAAATATCTGCATATAATATGCACACATATGTATGTAATATAACATATGATATGTGCATAGAATGTAAGGGCAGCTAGGTGGCACAGCATATAGAGTGCTGGGCCTGGAGTCGGGAAGATTCATCCTCTTGAGTTCAAATCTGGCCTCAGACATTTACTAACTGACTGTATGACCCTGGGCAAGTCACTTAACCCTGTTTGCCTCAGTTTCCTCATCTGTAAAATGAGCTGGAAAAGGAAATGGCAAACGGCTCCAGTATCTCTGCCACGAAAACCCCAAATGGGGTCATGGAGAGTCAGGCATAATTGAACAACAACTACAACAAAATATATACGTCACATTATATAACAGTAAGATGTATGAGGTCACAGCCTCATGAGGATGAAGATCATACAGAAAGCCAAAGAGAAGCACGCAATGGGTCAGAGCAGGACGCAACATACGGACAAGAAGAACACGAGTAAAGGATTTCATCAAAGGAATTCTGCCACAGGAAGGGCAGATGATCTGGTCACAGAGTACCTGTATGAGGTGAGCCAAAGACGAGGCGGGCCTCCGGGGGTTAGAGGGCGGACCCTCTGTGGCCAACTTGTAGGAGAACATGAACAGGAGGGCATGGATGAGTCACTCTGTGTCACTTGATCTCCCAAATCAACTTTACAGAAGTAGTTGAGGCCTGAGGATACTTACCCGTGTTCCTGTTCTCTCTCCCAACAGACTCTAAGCTCCTTGAGGGCAAAGTTCAGTACCTGTCACATAAAGGGCACTTACTCAATTCTGATTGATTCATGTAGAACAGGCTCCTGTTTGGGGCCGTCAAGAGCCTGCTAACTTCTCGCAGTCACACAGCCTTCAATCAAACTGCCTGTGGACATGCTCCACTGAGTCAGACGAAGAGAATTCCCTGAATCTAGTAGCTCAGACCAAGACCACTGGGGCCAAGGGGGGGATTCTTGGATGACCACCCAGGTCACAAGATCATGACCCTTCTCCTCTCCCGCTGACTCCCTCTAGGACAGTCAGTTAGAAATACATTTGCAAGGACAGAAGAGAGGTCATGAACAAAATGTATTTGTTATTGGCAACCTCAGAACCCCTCCATGAGAAATCAGAGTGGGAAGATGTTTTTCCTAAGAGCCAAGTAGTTTCTCCCACTTGTCTTTCAGACTTTCCAGCAGTACCATCTCTGGTCTCAAGGAAATGAGGAGAGACTGAGGCAGCTGGCAGAAGGGGCCTCCCTCCACGGACATTCCACCAGCACCACGGATCCGAAAGGAACAAGACGGCTTGTGACCATTCCTCCCAAACCCAGTTCTCCCTCTGATTTCACCCACAAGCAGAGCCAGAGAGGGCCATCCCAGGAGATGGTGGATGATCTTCCCTAGAGGTCTTCAGGCAAAGACTGGATGATCACCTATCTATACTAGAGTAGAGACTCCTTTGGGAGTCCTGTGAAGTCTTACCAATGCTAAAATTCTATGTTCCTCTGGCTATTTCTGTCAGCAGCACATTCCTCCATGATTCTTCTGTTCCGGACCCTTTAGAGGCTTCCTACTTGTCTATCTACCAAGTACAGTTCAAGCCCCTTAGCCAGGCACTCAATCTTCACAATCTAGCCTCACCTTATCACTGCAATCCAATCACTTACTACTATCCCATCCATACTCTGTTCCAATCAAACTGGCATCTTCCCCAATATGTACCTGATGACTTCCCACCCCATTGCCTTTGTTCATCAAATTTCCCTGTGCCTAGAATACCCAACCTGTCAAAAAGATCCTCCCCATCTCCCCCAGAACCGTTGAGTGTTGAAGGCCTTCTCATCCTTTAAAGCCTAACTCAGATGTCAACTTTATCAGGCTGCCCAGTCCTCAAAGTCTTCATCCAGTCCTGCTGCAGGGACTTCACACTGCCCTTTGCTTATACCTATACACTGTATTATGCATGCATCACATTTGTATTACAGTTAGCTATGTACGTGTCCCATTTCCCTACTAGACTCTACATTCCATGAGCGCAAGAGTTATATAATATCTAAAGAGTGTATCTCTCCAGGGCCTAACAGAGTGCTCTGCACACAGAAGGTATCTAAGGGTTCATTCAATGGAATCAATGAACTGAAAAATTCAAATTATGTATAACCGTATTGCCCACGATCACACAGCTAATAAGTCTCTGAAGTGAGATGTGAACCCAGATCCCCCAACTGTGTGTCAAAACTATGAAAAGACAGATGGATATGGATGAATGCCATGGGTCCAGATGTGTGATGGTATGGGATCCCATTCCAGGCAGGCCACTGCCCCAGAAGGGCGATTTGCCACCTTAATCCAGCTTTGCCACAATCCAAAAGAACCACAGAGCTGCCAAAAAATAACCTCCCATGAACAGGCCTAGAGAAAGCCCTCCATTTTGTCAGGCTGATCCTCTGGGGAGGCTCTATAGAGGAACACAGACAAGAATCCTATGGGGTGAGAAGGCACGGACAGGAGAGTGATTTCCCCTCAGAGGTGACCTTCTATCTACTCTTTGTCTGAGTATCTTGTATTACCTACTTTTGTTCAGTCATGTCTGATTCTTTGTGACCCCATTGGGGGTTTTCTTGGCAAAGATACTGGAGTGATACGCCATCTCCTTCACCCGCTTATTTTACAAATGAAGAAACTGAGGCAGTGCCTTGCCCAGGGTCACACAACTAGTTAGTATCTGAGGCTAGATTAGAACTCAGGTACTCCTGACTGCAGGCCTAGTGCTCTATCTACTGCACCACCTAGCTGACAATTACTCAGTGACTCAAATGTGATTTCCCCCATTGGAATGTGAGCTCTTTGTGGGCAGGGGCAGGTTTTGGGGTTTGGTTTCGTTTGCCGTCTTGTTTTTGCCTTTCTTGGCATCCCGAGTGCTAAGCACACTGCCCAGTATATGATAAGGGTTTAATAAATGCCTGGTAACTGACTGACTGTCCAAAGGAGGGAGCCCACACTTGCTGAGCCAGAATAATTGAGGATCCTGATTTGGACACGAGCGTGACTGGTGCACCTTGGTGTCGTGTAACCTAAAAGGGGGATTCAGGAAGCAAGTAGATGCCTTACACCAGATTACAGAGGAAACAGTTAACTTATTTAAGGGAACTAAATATTTTCCAACACATTAGGAACACTCATTTCTAAAGAAGCATTATAGTTCCAGGAAGCTCACAGGAGTGTAAGCTGAGCACTGGAAGGGACCTTAAAAGGCTGTCTAGTTCAGCTCTCTTATTTTACAGACAAAGAAACTGAGGTCAAGATGGATAAAGTGATTTGCTATATACAAACAGTAAGTGGCAGGGCCAGAATTTGAACTCAGGTCCTCTCATCCCAAATTCAGTGCTCCTTCTACTACAACATATGGCTGCTTAATCCATTCATCAAAGACGGTGCTAGAAGATTTTCTTTTGGAAGGACCTGTTTTCCTAGCTTGGGCTCCTCTTCCTGGAGAGAGTAAAACTTTGTTTTTACAGTAATATTACATCATTTTACCTTTTGTAAATTTGGCCCTGGGCTTACCCACAAGTCAGAATAAATGAAGTTGGAATGTGTTATCATTTTAATTTGTCCATACTATGCCATTTCCCACGTGAGTATTTTGTTCCTCTAGAACAAGAAATTCCTTGGTGGGATTTTGTCTCTTATCATTTCTGCATTGACAAGTACTCAGTGGACA
Source organism: Phascolarctos cinereus (assembly GCF_003287225.1). NCBI lineage: Eukaryota > Metazoa > Chordata > Mammalia > Diprotodontia > Phascolarctidae > Phascolarctos > Phascolarctos cinereus. The sequence goes on from NW_027555847.1 coordinate 13,819,418, forward strand.
TTTGCTGACTAATGAACCAGGGCCATGCCTCAGCAAGAAAAGATACTGCAGCAGGTGAAACGGCAAGTCCTCATGTCGGAGGGGAAATAACAACGAGGAATTCAGAGAAATATGAGAAGACTTGTATGGACAGATGTACAAGGAAGGGAACAGAACCAGGAGAACAAGATACATAATAACCACAGTCATGAACATGAAAACCACGCTAAAAGGCTGGTGAACTTTGGTTGCCTGTAATATACAATTACTTGACAGCAATTTCACATGCGATGTATGAGCTTATGGAATGAGTTTGAAAGGGCAGTGTGGGGCAGCTAGGTGGCGCAGTGGATAGAGCACCAGCCCTAGAGTCAGAAGGACCTGAGTTCAAATCTACCCTCAGACACATAATATTTACTAGCTGTGTGACCCTGGGCAAGTCACTTAACCCCATTGTCTAGGCAAAAAAAAGAAAAAGGATGGGGGAGGTGGATTTCTATCTCCATATCTGTGATTGACATGGAAACAAAAATCTAAGCAGTGGCTGGAATTTTGTTCTTTGTTTTTCATAACTTTTTGAAATCTTCATCCTAAAGGCCCCACAAATATCATATTTAGTGACCACAATAGAGTATCTCAGAAAAACAGTAGACACAATGACTATGACTATGAGAATGGAAAGAACTGCCATAATAAAGAATAGCCTGGCTCCAAAGAAGAAAAACAAGGAGATGCCACCCACCCACCACTACTACCACCTCTTGGCAAAGGTCAAGTTCCATGGTAAGGAACATTCCATGTACCATTAGATTTTTTCCTATATAAATTACCTTCACTGGGTTTTTTTTCCTCTTCTTCCTTTCTTTTTTCCCCAAACTCTTTGCTAGAAGGCAAATTTCAAATTTTTTGTAATTAGGTTAATTCTTCAGCAATGGTGGTGTCTCAAATTCTAAATGAGTGAGATTTTACCATACTAGTAGAATTCAGAAGTATTGAATAGATAAGAACCCAAAGGAGTGATAAGAATGTAAAGGCCTTGAGAGGCAGCATGGCAGAGTTGATAGGGTACCTGGGTTCAAATCCAGCATGTTCCTTTGATTTCTTGGAGAAGACGTAACAGAAGAGGTGAGTTCTGAGCTGTGCCTTGAAAAAACATATATGCATATATAAATGTTTTCCTTTAGTAATTTTTAAACTTTATCTTTTTTTTAATATGTTCTCAAAATCTGGGGCTTCTGAATGAAGTTTCTAGGTATAAGTGTGTATACTTCCTGCTATAAGATGATCATGTTGAAGACAAATCAAGTCAGGAGAATGAACATTTATTAAGTGTGTGCCAGGCATCGTGCTAAGCCTGGGGATACACGAAGAAAGGCACAAGGCAGTCCCTCCTTCCCTCTCCTTTGGCCCTTGGGGACGACAAGAACCCAATCTAACCCATTACAAGATATTTTTTAGGTCTCTGAGACCCTCAGTCTAGTTCTGACAGCCCTCACATATGAGCCAAAGGAACCCAGGCTTTTGGCATTCCATTCCCAAACTCCCCCAAGGCAAAAATGTAACCTGAGGCTGCTTCCACAGCGCTCTCTTCATCAGCTAATCCTGCAACACAATTAAAAGGGGAAAAAAAAAAAACTAGTTCCAGGCAAAATTGAATTTTTACAGTATTAGTTATAACCCCTAAAAATAGCTTATAATGGAAATCCTGAGATGCCCTAAACTAGGCTGATAGAGTCGGCACGCACGGCCACAGAGCATTTGTGTGCATATACGCGTGCGCGCACACACACACACACACACACACAAACTCTATATAAGATATGCATGCACAAAAAAGGTTTCTGTTCCCTTCACTCAAATTTATTCCGCCCGGTTTTATGTTATTTATTTTCATGAGTTTCAGACAAGATCTTTCTTAGCACATTACAGAAGCCTGGAGGGGCTTCCTGCGTTGAAGACAAAGTCCAGCACTGTAAATGTTAAGTATAGTCAAGCAGTGTTTGGGGAAATGCTGCCAAACATATTTGAATATGGACCAGTCAAGCCAAGAAATCTCCACGTTTCGAGCTAAGAGCAAAATTGGCAGGTCGGCTCTGGTTGGGCTCATTTGTCTGCTACCTTCTAACAACCTGATCGCCTCCACTTCAGACGACATTAGGCCAGGGCATCTTCCGTGCCCCTCCTGGGCTGCACCTCACATTTCCCTGGCTCTTGGGGGCCATCTTTCCCCACAGCATCTGCCTCGATCTTCTCACCAGGCACCAACGAAAATGATGTCACTGCGACTGAGGAGGCTTTTGCAAGCGTCTATCTTGGGTGGCCCAGGGAAAAGTCAGGGGCCACTGCACTTCGGACCAAGGGATGTGAGAAGACCTCAGCGTATCCAAGGGGAAAAGTCAACTGTACCTTTAAAGGCACAGAAATGCCTTTAGTGCCCAGGATTGGTCAAGACCAAGTGTTCAAACTTAGAAAACACCTTTAAAAAAAAAAAAGGAACACTTAGCTCCACCTCCCCACTCACCTCCAGGAAAGGGCGCTCTAGTGAGTGCGCGTTCTCTCTCTCTCTCTCTCTCTCTCTCTCTCTCTCTCTCTCTCTCTCTCTCTCTCTCTCTCTCTCTCTCTCTGTCTCAGTCACTCTCCTCTCTCTCTCTGCCATCTTTCTCCCCTTTCTGTCTCTCTCTCTCTCCTCTTCTCTCCCTGTCTATCTCTCTCTTACTCTTTCTCTTCCTCTCTATCTCTGTCTCATGCTCTCTCCCCTCTGTCTCTCTCTCTATGTCTCTGTCTCTGTCTCTGTGTTTGTCTCTCTCTGTCTCTCTCTCATATTTCAGTTAACTCAGAGAGAATTGTCTGGGTTAAAGACTCTTCAGTAGGAGGTGGACTGAATTTGGAATTGGAAAATTTGGATTCAAATCCTAACTCTGTTAACATGTGACTCACACAGGATTGGAACCCAGGTCTCCTGACTCCAAATGTAGCTCTGTTTTCACCAAACCACGTGGCCTAATAATTGTGCTGGCTGAGTTGCATCAATGGGAGAGGACTTTTTAGAGTCAGTGTACATATATGTGCAAACAACTTAGGAAAACTGGAATCATAGTCTTGTTAGCTATACTTTTAGTGGGCAGTCTTCTGAAATTCAACTGAGTTAACATTAGGGGCACCTAGGTGGCACCATAATGGAAAGCACACTAGGCAGGGAGTCAAGAGGACTCATCTTCCTAAGTTCAAATCTGGCTTCAGACACTTACCAGCTTTGTGACCTTGAGCAAGTCACTTAACTCTGCCTCAGTTTTCTCATCTGCAAAATGAGCTCAAGAAGGAAATGGCAAACCACACCAGTATCTTTGCCAAGAAAACCCCAAATGGGGTCACATAGAGTTGGACATGACTGGAAAGCAACTGGACAACAATAAAAGAGCATTTAGTAAGCATCTCCTATGTTCCAGGTTCTGTGCAAGGCTCTGAGAATACAATTCTGTTCTCAATGAAGTTACATCACATTGGAGGGAAACTGCCCACACTCAAGAGAAGGAAACGCTGGTGTATACACAGAGCAGACACAAAGTAACTAGAGGGATGGGGGAGAGGGAGAGGGAGAGAGAATAGAGGAGAGGAAAGGAGAGGAGAGAGAGAGGGAGGGACAGAGAGAGACAGAGACAGTGACTGGGGGTTTGTTAGGAATCCAGGGGAGGAGTGGCCCTGACTCTGTGCTTGGAAGGAAGCAAGGGAAATGCTGTACTTAATGAGTCCTTAAACTGTCCTTCACATTCCAGGGAAATTTTGGTGTTCCCCTTCCCCAATATCAAACCTATTAATGCCATTGTTATCAGGGACACTACTTGCTGTTGAAAGTGTTGGAAAGTTTGCGGATTGCATCTCTGTAAGTTACATCATCTGAGCCTCATGTCCACCCTGAGAGATTGGTTCTGCAGGGACTATTGGTTATGCAGAGGCTGAGACAGGGGAAGTGAATTAGCCAGGGCCACACAGCTGGAGGGTGAGATTTGAACTGCAGAGACTCAACACTTAGGAACCACTGACCTACACAAGTTGCAGCCCTGTTATAAGAATAAGAACACTGGTAAAACGGGCTAGGGAAAGTCCTGCAATTTCACAAAGAATTTGAATAAGCCCAGTGGTCCTGAATGCTGCGTATTTCTATAGCACTTTAAGGTTTGCAAAACTGTTTACAAACACGATCTCATTCCATCCTCACAACAGCCCTGGGAAGTTTTACAGATGAAGGAACTGAAGCTGAGACAGATTACATGACTTGCCTAGGGTCACACAGCTAGTAAATGTCTGGGGCAAGATTCTAACTCAGCTCTTCCTGACTCTTTGGCCCATGTTCTATCAACTGCTCTGGCCAGCTGTCTCCTGTGCCAGGGAAGGTGAGCCAAGTGACAGTGATCATTTGAAGTTTGTGTGATTTCCTCGGGGTCAGAGCTCTGGCTTGGAGAGTTCCCATCACCAGGCAGGTGTCCAGCCCTTAGGGACAGATTCCTTTTTGGGGTCCAAGTCACTCGTGGCATCAAATCCAAGTCAGATGGCAGCAGTCATGCCCCTTGTCATAGTTCTTTACAGAGCACCCACCTCAGACACTTTCTGTCTTACCCTGGGCAAAGCACTTAACTTCTCTCAATGTCAGTTCCCTCATTAATAAAATGGAGATAAGAATTTCACATCCCTCCCAGTCTAAATAATTTCAATGGCTGTTGCATTGCCTTGATGGGAGAGGACTGGACTAACTAATCTTTTTCTTTTCTTTCCTTTCCTTTTCTTTCTTTTTTTCTTTTTTCAGCAGATCCTGATAAATGCTTACTCTGAATTTCAGAAGACAGCCCACTAATAATACAGCTAACAAGACTACAATCCCAGTTTTCCTAAGTTGTTCACGCACATATACGTACACTGACTCTGAAAAGTCCTCTCCTATCAATGCAATTCAGACAGCACAATTATAAGGCCATATGGTTTGGTGAAAATAGAGCCAGGTCAGAAGACCTGAATTCAAATCCTACCTGAGTCACTTCCTTCCTGTGCGACTCGCCAGACATCCAAAAAAAGGGAATTTGTATTTGTACAAAAATGTTTATAGCAACTTTTTTGTGGTGGCTAAGAACTGGAAATCGAAGGGATGTCCATCAATTAGGGAATGGCTAAACGAGCTGTGGTATGTGATTGTGATTGAATATTATTGTGCTAGAAGAAATGACAAGCAGGATGATTTCAGAAAACGCTGGAAAGACTTACATGAACTGATATATAGTGAAGTGAACAGAACCAGTCACGGCAATATTGTTCCAGGAAAAACTATGAATGACTTAACTACTCTCAGAAATACAATGATCCAAGACAATCGCAAAGGATTAATGATGAAGCACACTATCCACCTCTAGAGAAAGAATTGATACTGATTGGATATAGACTGATACATGCTATTTTTCACTTTTTTTTCTTTTATGCAAGTCTTGTACAAAATTACTAATATGGAAATCTTTTACATAATTGCATATGTATAACCTATATCTGGCTGCTTACCATGTCAGGGAGGGGGGAGGGAAGGGAGGGATAGAATTTGGAACTCAAAACTTTAAATAAAAATATTTTAAAATTGGGAAAGAAAAGACATGGAACAAAAAGAGCCTTGTTGAGAAGCTCAGCAGTTTGGGCTACACAATCAAGGTGACAAAAATGGCCAATTCCTCTTTCTGTTGGCTATCAAGAAATCCAGCCCACAGGAAAAGCTATGGGAATGGGAAATATACTGGCCTCATCATGCTAGTGTTAAAAATACAATCATTCCAGTCACTTAATCTGAGCTCAGTGTTTATGCCTAGGATCAACTCTAGTATTTTATTTGAAATGCATCTGATAATGTTACTGAAACAATCTTACAATCAATTTAATAAGTGGTCTGCACTCTACTGATGCATGAGAAAAGTGAGGATGTCCAAAAATGGATGTCTTTCCTCACAAAAGAGAAGTCAGCCAATGTCTCATTCAAGCCTGCCATCTAGTGGGAAAATTGAATGCCAAGAGAATCTCCCAGCAAGCAGCCTGAGATGAAGAGCAGCTAAGCTATAATGAGCTACAGAAATCCCTCTGGTGCCTCCTAGGTGTGAATTCCAGTGGGTCCTACTTCTCTGAGATAGATGTCCTTGAACCTCCATTTCTCAGCCAAAGCCTTTCTTCCCAGATTCAACACCATCTTCCATGTCTCATTTCTCCCAAAGCCCCAGAACAAAGACTAAGGTATTAGCACTGGAGCCCTACCTTTTCAGGGCATCTAATGATAGTACAGTAGGAAGAGAAGGGAACCAGGAGTCAGTAAGATCTGACCTCAAATCCTTCCCCAATACTGACTAGGTGCTGCCCACGGCAAAGTCAACCAGCATCGCCAAGCCTCAGACAACTCTCTGGAACACTCCAAGTTAAAGCACTTCCAGGTGCCTAACACTTCCTATTTGGACTGTGTTAGGAAATGGCAGCCCCAGGAAAACAGCTGCTGCTTCAAATGGAATGGAATATACCCATGGGAAGTCTAGTGGGAAGCAAAGAGCTGGTGTCGGAGGAGCCCCCATCCTGAGATCCTGCCTCTTGACTAACATTCAGCCTTGCTTCCATGGCTAGTGGTGTCTTCTGAGATCCAGCTGTAATGCTCCATTGGTCACATCTGACAGATACCCATGTTCAGTAGCCAGTGGAGTAAGGGAGCTCCTGGAGAGAAGAGAAAGGACCGGGAACAGTGAGCAGTTTCCCAGATTGTATAGAATTCCCCTCACCTGTGAGAGAGAGAAGATGTGGGTGTTTCTTGCTCTGCTGAGTCCAGGGATACTGTGGCATTCCATTTGCCAATCTCTCTACACCAGTCTTTTGTGTTTTCATTGTTTTCAAGAGGATTCAGACAAAGACAGCCCTTGGACGAGTCCCTTTCCTGGGTTTATTCATTTATGTGCACTGTTCTACAGACTTTCACAGATGGGGGAAAATTGCTGCGGGGGGCGGGGGGGGGGGTACAAGTACCAAGAATGAAACAATCCCTTCTTACAAGATGCTTCTATTCTGTCATGAGAAACAAGTAAACTTATAAATGCAAAGTAACTAAACAAGATATTTTAGGAGATCGGGCACTAGCATTGGGAGGGAGGGGAGGGAGGGAGATGGATGGAGAAAGGCTTCAGAAAGAAGATGGCGCCTATGTGTTAAAAGAAGAATGGGACTCTGAGGGAGAGGTAAGGAGGGACAGCATTCCAGGCATAGGGTACAGTTAATTCAAAGGTGTGGAGGGTGTCTGCATCTGAAGGAGTCAGGAGGCCGGTTGGCTGAATCACACCTGCTATGTGCCACCTACTATTGTGTTTGGGGACCACTGGGGATAGAAACGTAAACACAAACTAGTACCTGCCCTCAAGGAGATTCTAGCTGGGGACACAGGATTTATACAGTAAAGTACTGACAAAATATATTAAAATATTTTGCTATAGTTTGGGGTGAGATTTACTGTATTTGTGTTATATTTTTATTTCTTTGTAAGTTCAATGGCAAGTAGAGACTACTTAATGATGTTGATGAGAATATAATATATGACATCACATGTCATGATAACATAAAAATGTAAATGAGTTTGCATTTATATAAGTTTATGCTACATCTCCCATTAATTATCTCATGGGATCATAACCATATCTCTATGTAACAGGACATATAATTATTACAAGTGCTTCAGACATATATTAGCTGTATGATCGTAGGCAAATCACTTCTCTTCTGTCTGACTCAGTTTCCTTATCTGTAAATAGTGATAGTTATAGCATCTATCTCAAAAAGTAGCTGGGGGAATCAAATAACACATTTGTAAAGTAAGTACTTCGCAAACCTTAAAGCCACATGTAAATGCTATTATTGTTACTATAATTATTATGCCTATTTTGTAGTAAGTGGTGAAGCCAGAATTCAAACCACGGCATCTGATTCTCCTGAAGGCAAGGCCCCTTCAGTGCTCTAGAGATTTGCTGAACTGGCTTGACCCAGTGGTCAGTAAAGCAAGTAAACAAAACAAAAACCAAGGATAGCTCTCCATAGCTATAACAGAGGCTCGATAAAGCACATATTAAACACCTGCTGTTTGTCAGCCACTGCTAGGTGTGAGGGAATGCAAGGACCCAAAGGAAGCCATCCCTAACCTGAGAAAGAACCTTTGCAATTGAAGCCCTTCCTGGTGGCCTCCTCTGGATTCTGCTCCAATTCACCAATGTCCTTTCTAAGATGGAGCAGATGCCCAGCCCTGAGCACACAGCTCCAGTTGTGATCTAAGTACAGAGAGAATTTATGCCTAGATGCAATTTTTTTTTCTTTTAGAGAAGGCCACAATCACAAACGTTTCTTTGGCTGCCATATCCCTCTACTGTTTCATGTTGTCTACGGTCCACTAAGATCCCCAAGTCGTTTCAGATAAATTTCTGGCCAATCGTGCCTTTCTCATCATGTACTTGTGAAGCTGGTTTTTTGAACCTGAGTGTGACACTTTGCATTTATACCTGTTAAATTCTACCTTATGTGAATCAGTCCAATGTTCTAGCCTGGAAAGACCTTTCTGGATCCTAAATCCTGATTATCATAGTGCCATGTGAAAAATCTGAAAATGGTTCCGTCTGTGGTTTTATCAAAGTGATTGTTAAAGATGGCAATCATTGGAGGACGGAGCACACATCCCTGCAGCGCTCTGCTGGAGGCCTCCCTCCAAGCTGACACCAAGCCACTAAAGATTACTAACTGGATCTAGATTTTCAGCCAGTTCAGAATCTGCCTGGCTGAATTCTCATCTAACCCACTTCTCTCAATTTCTTACACAAGAATTTCATTTGCAACTTCATTCAATATTTTGGTACAATCTCCATTCACTACAGCAGGTTGCCGTGTGAGACACACCATGCCTACATCATTTTCTTGCCTTACTGACATAGTAATACTCCTGTCAAAAATGAGAAACGAAGTGAGTGATCAAATGAGACAATCTTTGTACACATGGCCAGAATGGTGCCTGGCACATAGGCGCTCTGCAAATGTTTATTCCCTCCCCCACTTTAGTGTGGCTTGGTCTGCTCTTCTGAATTTACTGTGGATAGGAGGGTGGGGGAAAACCTCAACTAGGACCCCAGTGACAATGACATACTGTTTTGTTAGTTGGAGGACATTTTAAAAGCCGGCACACCTTCTAGACTCATTTAGTCCAGGATGGTATCTAGGGAGATAGTGATCAAGATGGTGCTACTGATGGTTTGACTTGCTTGGCACATGTGGCCTCCCTATCTCTCCCTCAGGGTGCCATGTTGCTTTGGCTAGGCTGGGTTGTCTACCCAGTGAGTGGCAGGTGATTAATTACTGATGGGGGTAGCTGCTCCCACCCCCAAGAGAAGTTGCTTCCTTAGATGATAGCTGTGAAGCAGGACTCATGGTCTGGGGCAGGGGGGAGGTACCACCACTCCCAAGGCTCTTGTGCTTATCTGCCCATTGGTGGAAAGTGGTCAGCAAGTGTTGCTGGTGGCGATGAGGAAGGTGGGCCCCTCCCCACAATGATTTCTCCCCTCAAAGATGGCAACAGAGGCCAGTCTGGAAGTAGCTCTGGGGGTTTGGAGGGCCCAAGGCTCTTGGGTTCAGGATTCTGGGCTATCCCCACTAAGGTCTGATGAGACATGGAGGTCAAGGAGGGCTTGACTTGCATGGCACATACTGCCCCCCACAACTGAACAATAAGAAGTCCCCAAGCATGCGTGCCAGGCTGGTGACCAAGAGAACACATCTCTGTCTGTTGGGCGAAAACCCAATCCTTTCTCCAGTGAATGCACTGTCTTTGTGCCGACCGCTTCGTACAGCTGACCCCTTGCCCCATTAGAACAGGAGCTCCTGGAGAGTGGGTCATGTCTTACTGCTCTTCCTGGGTTTCAGCTAGGTGCTTTTACCCTCAGTCCTCTTAACTCCACATCCACTATCACAAAGGAAGCCGCCTCAAGGAAGGGTCACTCTTAGAGTCCCATGACGGAGCTGCAGTTCTCTGCTTTCATACTAACAAAAACGAGCTTCCCACCCCCTTGCCCAGCAAATGGCTTCCCGGCCACCCACTGCAAGTTTCTGTTTTCATAAAGCAGGCTGCACAGTCTTCATCCCTCGTTTTGCAGCCCAATAATCACCTACAGTGTTCAGATAACATAAGAAACTCTGGCAAAGCCTGGAAGTCAGGCAGTCATTAGCCTTGGGCCCTCCTCCCCCGACTCCCAGCTGACCAACTGGGGTTACAAAGACGAAAGCACTTTTAAGACTGTGGTTCCAAAGTCACAAATTCAAGTCACAGCTAACAGCTTCCTGTGCTGGCCAAACCATAGTCACGTCAGTATGAACACTGGACTTGCAGGATCAGGAGCTGAGTAAAAGTCACTCAGCTTCTTTTGGACCATTTGCCCTACATATACTAAGTGCTTGATACATGTATGGGTTGCACTGCATTGTATCCCAATAAAGCCAGTGCTGCATGGTAGGCTGAGCAAGGGACTTAGGATGTATTGGAAAAACCTGGGTTCAAATCATGCTTCATATATTTAGTGTGTTACCCTAAGAAAGTCACTTAATTTTTCTTGCTTTTTCTTGGAATCACCTGTGCTTGGCACATAGGAAATACTTAATATGCACTCACTGACTGACTGAAAACCTATCTGTTCCTCGTTTTCCTCATATGTAAATTCAGATGCTCAAGTAGAGTCATGGTCTAATTGATTTGGACAATTTCTCCTATGATGCAGCTGGCAGTACCACTCTTGTACAAGGCTTCCCATAGGTTAACCACCTGGGAGCCACCCAATGTCCTGGGACCTTTCTCTCTTTCTCTTGGAATCCCCAGGCCAATAGTGGAATACTCGAGCTGTCCACCTCCTAGTCACCACCGTCACCACAAGACCAGCCCAACTTGTTATTTGCTCATGCATTTCCCAGATGAAATCCTTGTCTCCAGCTTTTCTGCAAAGTCCCTTGTTAAGTGCTGAAATCTGCTCACACTCAACCACACGCCTCTCTCCTCTGTCCTGCACAAAATCAGTCTCTGATGCCTCATCACAGCCGGGAGATAACTCTGGGTTCTTGAAGTGCTGGAAGAGTAAAGTTCTACCATGAGGAAAAGTTTGGCGCAGAGTCCTTCCAAAAGACTGACTCTGCTTTCCAAGACCCAATCAAGCAACTAAGGAACCAACAGACATTCATTAAGCTTTTACAATATGCCAAGCACATTGTGCTAAGGGCTAGGAATACAAAGAAAGGCAAAGAAAAAGGCAAGGCAAAGAAAGTCTCTTCCAGGAAGGAAGGAGGAGAGGGAGGGGGGAAGGGAAGAGAGGGAGAAGAGAAAGAGAGGAGGGAAGGAAGAAAAGGAAGCGGAGGGGAGGGGAGGGGAAAGCAGAAGAGTATTTATTAAGCAATTGATACATAACAGGTGCTGTGCTAAGCCCTGGGGGTCCAAATACAAAAGTGAGAGAAGGCCAGGGTCCTGGCCCTATCCACACACACACACACACACACACACACACACACACACACACACGCACACACACACACACACACATGCATACACGCACACACATTCACATGCACACATGCACACATACCAGCAGTCTTCTCATCTTTAGAATGATGATAAAAGGAAAAGAAACCTTGTGCTACCTTCTTACTAATAACTTAAGGCTTGTTATGAAGCTCAAAGGACACAGCTATGGTGTCCATCGTCCTAAATCGTGCACCAAGCGAAAGCTTGTTGATTTCACACCATCAGAATCGAGGAGTTGGACAAGGACATCAGTGGCCCCTGAGTCCAAGCCACGCAGGAAAGGGCTCCCCACTATCACATACCTGACAAAGAATTGTCCAGCTTCTGCTCGAAGCCCCTCAGAGAGAGGGGAGCCCAGCACCTCTAAAGGCAGCCCACTCCACATGGGGCCACTCTAACTGTCAAGAAGGCGTTTCTGACATCGAGTCATTTATCCAGACCAGATGAAGGCACAGGGAGACTGGGCATGAAACAATCCCGAGAGCATTTCTACTGGGAGAAGATGCATTGGGACCATCTCAGTTATGCTTTCCTCAGGCTAAAAGCAAGCTAGAGAGAAGAGATTCAAAGTTTCACACACACATACACACACACACACACACACACACACACACGTGTGTGTGTATTCATATACATATATACATACATACACATACATATATACATACATACATATACATATATATGCCTCTTTTTTTAGGTTTTGTACCAGGCAGTGAGTCTTCACCTGGTGTCCTGAACTCTTTTTAAACATTCTGGTGATTATTTCACTATCATTGTTATCCTTTGTGATTCTCTGTATTTTATCTTCCACATGTAAACACACTAGTGTGAGAAGGCATCTGTCTATAGCTGTCACCAAATTGCCCAAAGAGAATGGAGGGCAGCGGATATCCAAAAAAGGTGAAGAACCCCAGTACAGAGAAATGAACATTCATGGTTGTTAAAGATTATCAAATTCAGAATTTTTCAGAGAATTTAATGTTTCTCTCAAGCTAACTTTTAGGTGGTGGGGTCTAGATTTATGATTTCATTGCTTTAGTGAATTCTCATTATGGAAATGCATTCAAGTGACACAGATAAATGAATAATGATAATTATTATTTTTTTTAATATTTCCAATAATTTATAAATCATAAGATTTTTTCTAAAATTTATATAAATTATGTAACTAAAATAACTTATGTACTAAATGTTATAATATATAAATTATATGATAATCAATAGATGATTTCTATATTTATACAATAAATCTATAAATATATTAGATAAATGTATAATCAATAAGTTATTAAATATTTTCTAATCTAAAACAATAATAAATATCATTATCATAACTAGCATTTAAATAGCATTTTAAGCTTTACAAGACACCTGGCCAATATTATCATCACAATTTCATTAGCAGAGCCCTTGGGAAGTAAGTGCTTTTATCATCCCCATTTTACAGATGAGGAGAATTAGGTAGACAGAGGGTGAATGACTTGGCCAGACTCACACAGCTAGTAAGTACCTGAGGCCACATTCGAATTCAGGTCTTCCTGACTGTAAGTTTATTCACAGAGCTACGCAGCTATTCCTTTGAATCTTACCTTCTTAGAGAGTTGCCTGGGGCAGTGAGAGGTTAAATAAGTTGCATTGGTCACACAGCTGGTAGGGCTCAGAGTCAGGCTTTGAATGAACCCAGGACTTCTTGACCCCAAGGCCAAGCTTCTATTCACCATACCATGCTCCCTCTCTGTCTTGGATTAATATTTCTCTGAGCTAAGTTGGTCACAGGCCAATATGAGAATCACTTGAATTGAGCACACACATCTAGGTAACACTGGGTTATGTTGGGTGGTAAGGACACAATGGAGTTTATGGGTAAAAATGGCGCAAGGTCTAGTCAATTTCAGACCCGTCTTTTTCCCTTGCGTTGAAAACCGCCTGAATAGCTGGTTCCATCGTGAGCCACAACTTCAGCTTGAAATTCCACTCTGCCTCCGAAATGGAGGGGTTTGTCTTGTCTTTGTCCAACATTTTTCCCAACATCTTTTAAATATGGAAGCCAGGCCCCATCTCCCAGACGCCCCTATGGCTCTCAATCCTACAAAGCTTAGATGGAGGCCTTAAAGCTGGAGGGAACCCTCTGAGATCATCTGATCCAATCCTCTTACTTTACAGAGGAGGAAACCGAGGCCCAGGGAAGTAACTTGCACAAGGTGTAGCAAGCCTGAGCTGACTCTCAGTGCAAGTGCTCCCACCTGACTGTAAGCACCCAGAGGGCAAGACGTGTCTTTGTGCCTTTGCCTTCTTTGTATCCACAGCATTTATTGCAACTGGCCTGGATTAAGCACTTAATAAACGTTTACAGACTGAACTGATTGATGGATTGGCATGAGTGCTGTCGTACGCCCCGGAGACAGCCCCACCGCTGCCCAACAAGCCGGAGCTTAAAAATGAAGCGAGCTTCTGAGGTCCCTCGATTCTGTGTAATAGCAAGGGACCTTTAAAGCCATTCTGTGCAGCCGTCTTGGGGGTGGGGAAACAGCAGGGAAAGGGAAGAGAGAGACACAGAGAAACAAAGAGCAGGGTGTGGGATGAGAGAGAGACAGAGAATGGAGGAAAGAAACAGCAGGGAAAGGAAAGTGGGAGACAGACAGAGGTACAGAGAGCAACAGAGACACAGAGAGAGACAGAGACTGTGTAACAAAGGGCAAGGCATGGGAAGAGAGAGAAGAGAAACAGCAGGGAGAGGGAAGAGAGAGACATAGAGAGACAGACAGAGATACAGAGGGGGAACTGAGACAGAGGCAGAGAGAGAGAGAGATAAGCAGAGAAAACAAGAGGAACAGAGAGACAGAGAGAGATAAGCAGAGACAAAGAGAGGAACAGAGAGACAGAGAGATAAGCAGAGACAAAGAGAGGAACAGAGAGACAGAGAGAGATAAGCAGAGACAAAGAGAGGAACAGAGAGACAGAGGGACACAGAGAAAAACCCTCTTTAACGTGGAAATCAGTGTTGCTTGGGAACGTGCCCTGGGAAAACTTAGAATTCCCTTTCTGACCATAGGGATAAACAATCCCCCTGTTTTTAATCATTCCTATCCATCACATTTTCTAACATGGTGTGGAAAGCCAGTAGTTTTCTCCATAAGTACTTAAAGAAAAACCATTTTATTTTCAAAATGTGTCTGAGAGGTTGAAGTCCCATTGAAATGCAAGTGCTTTCCGCAGCAGCTGTGCTAAAAGACAGTCAACATTCTGGAGCAGGGAGAGGGGGAAGGATTAGTTAGTCCAGCCCCACAAGCACTTATAAAGCACTTCTTGTATGCACGGGCCAGGTATATATAACAATACCAGGGCAACTGAGGCTGCTTTCCAGGCACTGAAAATTAAAGGGGACAAACATTCAGAGCAGGTGAATCCTCACGCCTGCCCTCTCCTCCCAGGCTGGCAGCCTCCTGGTGTCTGCCTGCACACAAGCCAGTGACCCAGAGAAAGCCTCCATCTCTCCCTCAGAGGGCTGTGTCCGGGGACCTCCCTTCATCTCTCAGTGGCTGGTTCGAGGGCACAGAGTGCTGCTCACCCTGGGAGACTGCAGTTCTAGTTACAGCTCTGGCACTGGGGCTAAAATACAAAAAACTACAAAACTGAAAACCACCCCTGCCCCTCAAGGTGCTTCTATTCTATCAGGGAGACGCGACACACGAGCACATAAAGAACCCAAAAACACTTTGCCGGCAGGGAGAACAGCGAAGGCTTCCCGCTGGACGAGGTTCTAATCTTGCATCCTCAGCCCCTTGTGGCAGTCCGGCCCCTTTGCAAAACACGTCCTTCGATGCAAAAAAACCCAAAATACAAAAGAAACCAATAATGATGAGATCCTGTTATCAGAGCTTTAAAACACAAGTCCCCAGAGTCCCTGTGAGGGATGAGCTGCAGAAGGAGCTCGGCTGCGGCAGAAACGTGAGAACGAGGGGCTCCCCTTCATTTCCTGTCATCTGAGCATCAGAATTTGGGAACACAAGCACACACACTCACCCCAGAAGGAAAGGGAAAGGGCACACCATCAAGTGAGGCAGATTCACAGGGTGATTGCTCACCCCTTACAACTAATTCTGCACAAGGTCTAATGGGGAACCTCGAACATGTCTCTCCCGTGTTTTCCCATTTCCTCTCTTCGGCCCCATTGCCATTATTTCAGGTCAAACTCTAGGCTGCATCCAGGGGTGGGGAACCTGTGACGTTGAGGCCACATATGGCCCTCTAGGTCCTCAAGCGCGGTCCTTTGACTGAACAAAGGACCACAGCTGAGGACCTAGAGGGCCACATGTGGCTTCGAGGCTGCAGGTTCTCCTCCCCTGACCCGGACTGATCTGCTGGCCTAACTGGGCTGGCCATGGCCAACCACGCCCTGTATCATCCACACCACAGCGGGAATCAGCAGACTTTTCTTCTTAAGTGAAACAGCCTCTCTTGTTAAAACTTCATCCTTCTTTCAAGGGTTTCTTATTCCCTACAGGATAAGGACCAAAGTCCTTAGCCGGACACTCAAAGCCCTTTAAATTCTAAATACAACTGACCTTTCCAGGCTTACATCCTGCCCTTCTCCTACATAACAGCCAAACCAAACTAATGCTGACATCACAAGCACACCCCATCATTTCCTGCCTCTGACCCCACCCCCACCCTTGTCTTTGCCTGCCAAGGTCCCTCCACAATACTACCTCCTCGAGGAGATCTTCCCTAATCTTACCAACCAGATGGGATCTCTCTCCTCTGAACCCTCATAGCCACCTCCTCCATGACACCTTTCCTGATTTTCCCATTCAAATACTCTTTCCTCTGAAGATTTTCCTTATGACACTCATCTAATGAATGACCTTTCCCCACCAAAGTGTACACTCCTTGAGGGCAGAGCCTGTCTCATTCATCTTTTTATCCCCAACAATGTCAAGCAGAGTTGCCTACACAGAGTAAGTTCTCAATAAAATTTTGTTAAGTTGTATTAAAGTGGAATTGGGAGACACAAGGCACATGAAAAGTGCATACAGTATTGTTTAATTCTATTTAACTCCTTTATGGCATTTCTCTGTTTAATTAGGTGTTAGAGGAACCTAGTCATTTAAAAGGAGAGAGATGGAGATAGGGATAGAGATGGGGTTAAGGATAGGGATCCGGATAGAGATGGGGCTAGGGACAGGGATTAGGCTAGGGATGGGGATAAGGTTAGGGACAAGGATAGGGATGGGGATAAGGTTAGGGACAGAGATTGGAACAGGGATGAGGATGGGGATGGGGATAGGGACAGAGATGGGGATAGGGATGGAGATGGGGATAGGGATGGGGATGGGGATAAGGACAAGGAACAGAGATTGGAACAGGGATAAGGATGGAGTTGGGGACAGGGATGGGGATAGGGATGGGGACTGGGATAGGGATGGAGATGGAGATAGGGATGGGGATAAGACAGGGACAGAAATTGGAAGAGGGATGGGGACAGGACAGGAATTAGAACAGGGATAGGGATGAGTCCTGTAATTTCACTGGTATAAGGAATTCCCACGTGAGGGAGCTCCCTCTACCAATAAAGGTCAGCACTTAGTCTTAGAGAATTGCCTAATCTGAGATAAGCAATTTACCCTAGGTCAGAGAGTCAGTATGTGAGGTGGGACCTGAACCCAGGTCTTCCTGGCTTCAAGGTCAGTTTATTGCCACTATCTTAAACTGCCTTTATTTAATATGTGGTGTTCTTTTGGTAGCAGTATGGAATAGTAGAGAGCTGGCTTCCAAGCTAGGACAACCTGGCTTCAAGTCCCACCTTGGACACATCTTGGCCACATGATCCTAGGCAAATAACTTAAAAAAATAAAAGAAAAAAATTAATAATAAAGAACATTTTTTTTTATTCCAGACATGGTAAATCACTGAATCCTATATTGCTCTAAGTCTCTGAAGCTCTACTAATATCGGCCAGGACATGCTTTACTAATACCAGGATTTACTAATCCAGTCACCGGGGCCAGGTGGCTTAATCAGCTCCCCAGGATTAGAAATTATACATGAGATGTGATTTGCATCCATGGGAGGAGTTCCTTCAACAAAACCATCCCAGGACCCTGACATTTAGGCACTGACCTGATGAATTACAGCTCCCAGCCAACCTCCTATGGCAATATCCTGAAAATTCAGAAAGCTATTAACATATTCGAATAAGTGTACATACAGTAAAGATTGAGATGATTTAGCCTAGAATAAGAGGCAAGGAGGTGATAGTAAAAGTTTCAAGTGTCTAGTTCTGACACAGAGGATTCTACTCTCCTTTCTCCCATTTTCCCACACTCAACCCCAGTGGTAGAAAAAAAGGAGTTTACTTCAGGTAAAGATCTCTACCTGGGGACAGAGGAATAGATCAGAGAGCTTCTAGGGCATCCATCTTAGGAAGAGTATGATTAATGCCACACAGAACTTGCTTTTTCAGAGTGAGTTGAGTCTTTCCTCCTATTGATAAATCTCCAAATTTTTTTTTTTTGCCGAAACGACTTCCCATCCCACCCAGTCATCTACCCTTGCCATCTGCCCTCCAGCTGAAGATACACTCCACCCATTCATTACGTTCCATCTCTTGGAATAGTAATCAAATTAACAGCACCATTGTTTGCCCTTTGTGGTTTTTTAAAATCTTTTTAAACTGGGGGTGAGAAGAAGAAAATAAATGATTAAGTGAAAAATTTTTTATAAAGAAAGGATGCCCATGGACTGCCCTATGGTTCCATTCATCATCCCGGTGACTCCCCAGAACTCCCTTCTCTGGTTCCCACTTCTCTATGTGTATTACCATATTGCACCCCTTTTAGAATGTAAGCTCCTTCAGGGCTGAGACTGTCTCCCTTTTCTAAGTGTGTCTCCAATGCTTAACCCAGTGCCTAGTGCTCAATAAATGCTTTGTCTTTCATTCATTCCATGTATATGTATAGGTTTAGACAAAATACATGCAAAATAAATGTAAAATAACTGGAGGGGGGTGGCCCCAGGAGCCAAGGGGTCAGCAAAGGGGCCATGTTGAGAATGGCACATGAGCTGACCCTCTAAAGCAACTAGGGATTCTAAAGAGCACTCCAGCCTTGGGAGATGGCCAGAACAAAGGCCTGCAGATGGGAAATGGCTTGTCATGTGAGAAGCAGCAAGAAAGCCATCAAAATCGAGCAAGGAGAGTAATCAAAAGTAAAGCTGGAAAGGCAGGTTGGGGCCAGCTTGTGAAGGGCTCCCCAATGGCTACAGAAGAAGCTAGCCTCGATACTCGAGGCATTGGAGAGGGCACCACTGGACTTGACTCCGCTGAGCAGCCCTCCCATCCCATGAACATCACTTTGGCAGCCATGTGGAGGACAGATGAGAGGGACAAGATAAGGCAGGAGCACCAATCACATCTCCCTACTTGCTTTCTGAACTCCAAATTACTACTGAGTTGGTAAGTTTTTGTTTTCTCATCGTTTTCTATCTGTCCTACTCTTCATTGTTCCCAATGGAGTTTTCTAACTTTTTAAATTGTTCTCTCTTTTTAACTCAAGTCACTGTTCTCAGCTCAATGTCCACCCTCATCCAGAGCTGGATGATCCATGTGCTCAGTATTCTGCCGTGCAAGCTGTAGGAGGGGAAAGAAGAAAAGGTCTGGTAGCGCCCAGTGTGCATGCACTTCACAGGACATGATAGGAATTAATTCTATTAATTTCCTGGCAACACTAATTAAAATTCCAAAGCTGTTTGTCTTCTTCTTTGATCCTACCTTTGAAATATGGAAATTCTTCCACCATGTAGTTTCCACAGCAACAGAGTGGTGCTCCCAAAGAATGATCCCTTCTCTACATCAGTAGAATTTGGGTAGAGGAAGGGGGGGGGGAGGAGAAAGCTCATTAAAGCCCAGGATTTTCAGTAGCAATGAAAGAAATAAAAGAATATTGGCCAATTCCCATTTATTACAGCGTGGAAATTCTCTTTAAACTCCTGCCTGTCAGACTTTTATGACTTTCAAGATACTAATTAAAGTTCAAAGCTAAAGAATATACTAGAGAATCATTTGGAATTTTTTGCTTCTGACTCAACCTAACTCAGGAGCCCAGAGAATGGCTTCCACGTTATTTCGAGACTTTCACATCTTCACAAAACATGAAACTAGGTGATATCTACAATAGAATAAAACCACTATAGTCTCAGCCTGGATGGAAAGCCCTACATGGTCTGGAATCCATCTACATTTCCAGTCTGACTTCATCCAACTCCTTCTCATACTCTGCTTTTTCCCAGTCAAGGTGGCCTTCTAGCTATCGCCCACATACAATATTCAATCTCCTTCATTTCATAAACACCTTCCTTACCTTCACCATTTGGAATTCCCTAGACTGCCTGCCCTAGAGACACAAGTCAGGTACCATCTCTTGCACAAGATCTCTCCTAGTTTCTCAAGTTGTTACTACTTTCTGTGTGTGTGTGTGTGTGTGTCTGCAACCACTGTAACCATTCCAAAAGTCAGAGTGCTTTATGATGCCACCATTTCCCATTTATGTCCAGCCTGGTCCTAGTAGGGAGTAGAAAGACAAAGGTCAAACTATGCAAGACCAGAAGTGAAGGAATTTTCCAAAGACCACCTTCCAGCAGTTTCCTAACTTTATTCATCTAATTTAGGGTCAAATGGACTGAGCAAAATTGTGTTGTACAACCAGGAATCATGAGAGCCATGATGGACCAGAGCTTAAGAACACCTGGAGTGGCAGCAAGGTGGAGCAGTGGGTAAGAACACTGAACCTGGAGTGAAGCAGACCTGAATTCAAATTCTTCCTCAGATACTCACTGGGCAAGTCACCTAACTAACCACAGGTCCCCTCTGTAACCCTTCAGATTGCCTTCAGTGACTCCAGACAGATCTCATACAGACCCAGCCATTTTCACGCTGCCTTCTCCGACAGGACATCCACTCCTTGGCAGCAGGGACTCTGCGGATGTGGGTCGCCATCTTTGTATCCTCAACACATGGTGCAGTGCCTCACACACAGTAGGTGCTTAACTGAATGACTGAGGCAAATGAGGGCTTCGACTCAATGGCTTGTAAGATTCCTTCCAGCTGAAGATCTATGACATTCTGCTTACCTATGAATAATGGTGGGCCTACTTAGCAAACCCAGACTTTCTGAGAAAGATTAGTCAAGTGATACCCACTTATTTTTTATTAGCATTTAAAAGAAAGCAGACGAAGTATTCTGAGTTCAGGTCCTCTAATCACCCAGAAACTTTAATAATTTAACTTTGACAGGAAATCACATCGAACGCATCAGAATAGAAAAGGAGAAATCTGACAGGTCCTCAAGCAAGTACTTTGGAGAGGGAGGGCACGGCCAGAGTTGAGAAATTGTCTGGATCCCAGAGGCAACGAGTTGAGCCCAGAAGCAGGAGATATTAATTACCCTCCTCTTATCTTGCCACTAATGGTCACAAAGTTACGCTGCCCCATTTAGAAGTCCTCTGCGGTAGTACACTGCCAGAGTTTAATTTAGAGACAATCTACCTCAGCAAGCGGACTTGACGCCACGGCTTGCCTTCACCTTGAGTCGCCTCCCTCTCCCATGGCAGGTTTTGGCATTTGTGATGTCTGGAGCTCAGGAAGACCTGAGCTCAAAGTCAGCCTCAGACACTTACTAGCTGTGTGACCCTGGGCAAGTCACTTCACCCTGTTTGCCTCCATTTCCCCATCGGTAAAATGAGCTGGAGAAGGAAATGGCTAACGACTCTGGTATCTCCACTCCAGTACGGGGTCACAAAGAGCCAGACATGACTGAAATGACTGAACAACAAAAATACAATACAAGGTGAGAGCATCAGGACCATCTTCCACATTCTCATTCATGCCCAGAGTGTGCTATCAGGGGAGCTAAGTATGGCCCCAGGCAAAGCTCGGACGTCCTTCCAGCCTCAGCTCCCTAACCCGATGTGGCACAGAGCAGGTGCCTAATAAATGCTTGTTGATCGATTATCCAATTAACAACTAAGCAAGTGTTTATTAGGCACCTGCTGTGTTCGAGGCATTTACAAGGATACAAAACAGTCCTGCTCTCAAAAGAGCTTTGACTAGAGCATTGTTATTCCCATTTTATGGATGTAGAAACTGAGGCTCAGAGATGGGTAGTAACTTCAACTTGCTTATCCACAGTCAAATGTAATGCCAAGTTTCTTCACATTAATATAAATAGTTGAAAGGGTACTCTCACTATTAGCCATGTTAATATGAAAAAAATGTCATGCAATATGCGATTATTTCTATTAAAATTGTTCATAGAGACACTTTGATTATGGCTGAAGAGAAGCAGAGAATTCTGGGAATGAAGATGACTTTAAACATCATCTGGCCCAACCCTTTACACTAGGAAGTGACTCTCCCAAGGCTCTGTGGGCAGTCATAGGAAGAAGTAGGACGATACCTCTTGGCTCCTGGCTCTGTATTCAGCCGGCTCTCCCGGACACCCCAGATGCCTCCCTGAATAGCCGTGTTCTTGATAATAGTCTCACTGCCATACAGTGGGCATGCAGAGGATGTCACGAGGGCAGCACTGGAGACAACAGTGGGTGAGCACAGAGGGTCCTAAGAAGACCAGGACTGGAGCCAGCCTCAAGCTTCCTAGCTGTGTTAGCCCAAGGAGTTGAATGAGCCCTCTAAGAAAAGGACCTCTTTTTCCTAAAGCATTTTCATTGTTGTTGTTCAGCCATGTCTGACTCTTCGTGACCCCATTGGGGGTTTTCTTGGCAAAGATACTGGAGGGGTTGGCCATTTCCTTCTCCAGCTCATTTGAAAGATGAGGAAAATGAAGCAAACGGGGTAAAGTGACTTGCCCAGGGTCACAGGGCTAGTAAGTGTCCAGGTCAGATTTGAACTCAGGTCTTCCTAACTCCAGGCCCAGTGCTCTATCCACTGCACCACCCAGCTGCCCTTCCTCAAGCTAAAAGGAAAGAATGACAAAGAAGAGGATAGAAGAAGATATGTCCAGAAGATGTTGGATGGAGAAGCCCAGAGTTGCTCAATGGACCTGGAGACTAGAGAATGTGTTCAAGATGCTAGAGACCAGCTTCCTCCTGAGCAGACAGCAAGAGGAGAGCAACAGAGTCCAAGGAGTTGACACCTAGGATGAGGGCATCGGACACTGGCCAACCTTGGAGCCCAACTAGCAGGGCCCACAGGTTCTCAGACAGGCCCTGATCTTCTTCTGTTGGTGTCCTGAGACTTTAGCAGAGCTTCACCCTGAACCATTGGAGGTGGGGGAGAGAGGGGAGAGGAGGAAGCAGTATTCACCTGCAGATGGGCTACGATCCATCCCCTCCTGAAAAAGGCTGGCATCCTGGTTCAATCTCTGTTCATCACTGCCCTGAATTAGCCATGTTTAAATCCTTACTGTTAGCCTGTTGCTTGCAAGAGGAAAATTGAATAATTGAATACCCCTAGGGGAGAGAGAAAATTGGTTAGATTCTCTTATTCCTAGAAAGGAGACTTTCTGAGTGGGAGTGTAAGCAGTAAAGGGTATTAATTGTTGAGAAGCCTCTGAGATAGGAAGTCAGAGCTTTGGGTTCTGGGCAAAGGGTTCCATCAAGAGTTAATTTACATTTTAATTGCTTCACTCTTCCCTGGCTGATTAGAGCTCTTTACCCAAGTACCTGATTCACAGGCTAAAACGATAACCCCACAAGTGAATGGACCATCAACCATCAAAATCAGCAGCTTCTTGCAATCAAAACCAATGCCTAGAAAACACCACCAGAAAAGAGTGTCGTTATCCACTGGCTTGGGATTTTTGTGTACAGTGGTGATGTGTTCTGCCTTTAGATTGAGTTCTGCTAACATTTCCTTTTCTGCAGCTGTGTTTGTATTCAACATATTTCCGTGGATGCCATGACAACTCCCAAGATTTCAGTGAGTCACTGCAGCTGCTAAAATCATGGCATTCACTCACAGCGCCCAACAATATTATTGTATGTGGGACAGTGGTACATATAAGACTAGTGTCTTATCTACTTTGCATGGCTGCACATGCTAGGGTATGACTGGGAATCATGGAACACTACTATCTACAAAGAAATGAAATTAAGGATCATCCAAGGAGCAGTGCAGTATTGCAGAGTGCTCCTCAGCAGACTGTAATGCATTATAAGCAAGGAATTCAGAAAGAAAAAGTGGAATCAAAACAATTGTCAAAGAAATGAATGCACACAAGATGGGATGGCCCCAAGAAGAGAACGAGAGGGAAACTATGGAGAGCCTGTGTGCTCCACTGACAATGATGGTGATAGGTAGATGAGGAGACAGAGAGACTGATTGATAGGGAGGTGGGTAGAGAATTAGATAGATAGGGAAGCAGATATATCGATTAGTAGGTCAATAGATAGATCAACGGATGGGTGGGTGGATGGATGGATGGATGAACAGAGACAGATAAGGAGATAGGAAGACTGATATGGGAATTGATATAGGAAGAGAGATATGGGAAAACAGAGAGAGAGAGAGAGAGAGAGAGAGAGAGAGAGAGAGAGAGAGAGAGAGAGAGAGAGCGCAAATTTATGGAAAACTTTAAGCTTTGCAAAGCATCTAACATATATTATTTAAATTAATATTCTTGCAATGTCATGAGAAGTGGATGGAAGGCCACCAGCCCACTGGATGGCAGCCTGCTGATGAAGTCATAGGAGGATGTGAATAAGAGTTACACAGAACAGGCAGACAGAATGAGGTATAGATGGGTGAAAATATACAGAATGATCAGGTCATGGATAACCTCTAAGGTTCATTCTATCTCTATGATCTGTCAACCCACATACTTGAGAATTGAACTTCTACCATTATGTGAGCAGTTTAAAGGACAGCACTGACCTCATACTACAGAAGGCACCAAAACATAGTAAAGTCAGTCAAATGCGAGACCAAAAATTGTTCCAGTATGATTCGTGGTCAAGTAAATTTTTTTTTAAGTTCTCCAATGGTCACTTCTAATAGAATTTGCTTTTGTTGTTGTTCAATCATTTCTGTCATGTCTGACTCTCCATCACCCCACGTGGGGTATTCTTGGCAATGATATTAGACTGGCTTGCCATTTCCTTCTCCAGCTCACTTTACAGATGAGGAAACTGAGGCAAACAGGGTGAAGTGACTTGCCCAGGGTCACACAGCTAGGAAGTATCTCTAAGACTGGATTTGAACTCATGAAGATGAGTCTCCCTGATTCCAGGTCCCAGGCTCTTTGTACTGTGGTGCTCCTGCTTTGTGAGTGTTTATAGAATGAACAAGGAGAAAGATCAAAGAGGACCTAATTCCTTGCTTATTCATTTTAGTTAATCAGCAATCATTCATTAAGAGCCTACTGTGTGCCTGGCACATTCTAAGCACAAGGGATAGAAAAAAAGGCAAAAATAAGTAAAACAAAACTCATTTCTATCCTTTCTTGGTT
This sequence comes from Phascolarctos cinereus, assembly GCF_003287225.1. Taxonomy (NCBI): domain Eukaryota; kingdom Metazoa; phylum Chordata; class Mammalia; order Diprotodontia; family Phascolarctidae; genus Phascolarctos; species Phascolarctos cinereus. The sequence goes on from NW_027555847.1 coordinate 13,844,447, forward strand.
TCACTGGTAGACTCAAAAGTGACAGAAAACATTTTTGACACATACATCAAGAGAAACGTGGACTAGAATCTGACGTGAGATGCCTCCTGTTTCTTGGTTAAGGGAGACGTGTGCTGGCGTGGCAGTCAGAGGATTTGGGTTAATATTGCAAGGTTGTCATTCTGGAGAACAATTTCAAACTGTGCCCAAAGGGCTATAAAACTGTACATACCCTTTGATCCAGCAATACCACTAGTAGGTCTGTAGCCCAAAGAGATCATAAAAAATGGGGAAAGGACCCATATGTACAAAAATATTTATAGCAGCTCTTTTTGTGGTGACAAAGAAGTGGAAATTGAGGGGATGCCCATCAATTGGAGAAAGTCTGAACAAGCTGTGGTATATGAATGTAATGGAATACTGTTGTGCTATAAGAAATGATGAACAGGCTGACTTCAGAAAAGCCTGGAAAGACTTGTATAGTCTGATGCTGAGTGAAGTCAGAAGAACATTGTGCACAGTAACAACCATGTTGTGAGATGACTAATATTGATAGACTTAATCCTTCTCAGCAATATAAGGATCTAAGACACCTCCAAAGGCCTAATGATGGAAAATGCTGTCCACAACCAAAGAAAGGGCTATGGAGTTGGAATGCAGATTGAAGCATAGTATTTGCTATTTGTTTCTTCTATTATGTTTTATTTCCTCTTTCTGGTGTCTCCTCTTATTGGTTCTAATTCTTTCTTACAACATCACCAATGTGAAAATATGTTTAATAGGAATGTATATGTATCAGATTGTGTGCCATCTTGGGGAAGGGGGTGTGAAGGAAGGAGGAGAAAAATTTAAAACTCAAAAGCTTATGAAAGTGATTGTTGATAATTCAAAATAAATTAATTAAAAAATATTTTTTAAAAAAAATTTTTTAAATTTTAAAAAAAGAAATGATGAGCAGGGGGGACTTCAGAAAAACCTGGAAACACTTGTATGGTCTGACGCTGAGTGAAGTGAGCAGAAACAGGACTGACTTTGATAGACCTAGCTCTTCTCAGCTATGCAAGGATTTGAGACATCTCCACATTAAGAGAAAGAATTATGGAGTTTGAATGCAGATCGAAGCATCCTATTTGCTCTTTTTTTTTCTTCTCCTTTGTTTTGCTTCTTCTTTCTTGTGGTTCCTCCTATTGGTTCTAATTCTTCCTTACAACCTGACTAATGTGAAAATATGTTTAACAGGATTGTATATGTAGAGCCTATATCAGATTACACGCCATCTTGGGGAGGGAGGCAAGAAGGGAAGGGGAGAAAATTTAAAATTCAAAAGCTTATGGAAGTGAACATTGAAAACTAAAAATGAGTTAATTTTTTTTAAAAATGTTGCTGCTCTGTGGGATCTTTGACAAGTCCCTTAACCTCCTTGGGCCTCAGTTTCCTTCTCTGTAAAGTACAATAATTAGATGGCTTCTCAAATCTCTTCTGGTTCTAGTTTATGTGTCTCCCACTGAACTCTGACCTAAAATAAAGTAACCAATCAGAAACAATACAAATGAAACACCACTCTTCTGGCTAGATATGATCAGATAGAACCCAGAGCGAAAAGTCAAAATTAGGAGTGAGGAATCCCTAAGGTCAGCAAATGAAAGAGATAAACGTAGGGAGAAAAGAAAAAGATGTATTTTTTTTTTTTGGTTAGGCAATGGGGTTAAGTGACTTACCCAGGGTCACACAGCTAGTAAGTGTTATGTGTCTGAGGCCGGATTTGAACTCAGGTCCTCCTGAATCCAGGGCCCGTGCTCTATCCACTGTGCCACCTAGCTGCCCCCAAAAAGATGTATTTCTTAAAGCCATAATGGGTACAAGATGAATGAACTACAGAATTAAAGGAAAAAGGAGAATTTAAAAAGAAAACAAGGAAGAGATGAAAGAGGAAAAGAAGAAGGGTTCCAAGGAGGATTTGTCTTTCCCTAGCATTGAGTGGCCAGTTCATCCCAAATTAATATTTCAAAGCGATGGAAACAAAACATAAGATCCTCCCAAATATATCGGTCTGATGAGCCCACCAACCCTCCATCCTGATGGGCCACCCCACTGACATCTGTGCAGGCATGGAGGCAGTCCCTGAGGATTATTTCCCTAGAGTTTAGAAGGTAGCAAACCATAGGGAGGGGAGGGACCCAAAGGAAACCTGTTCCACATCCACTGGAAAAGAAATATAAGCCAGCCATTCACATCTTCAAGCCTTCTAAACAACCTGGAATGTCACACTTACTAAGCTAAGCAAACCCATGCACGTTCTTGGGACCTCACTAAATACCTGCGATCTCTCTGAGGTGCTCACCAGGAGCATGAAAACATCTACTGTGGCTTGAAACTGACACATGTTTAAAGTGTCTCAAATTTTTTAAGATGATTGATAAGGAACCAGCCATTTTGGGGGGCTCCATCTTGCACAGGAACTGAGTCCTGAGTGCTTCAAGTCATTCCCAATTCTTCCCATACTATAAAAATTGTGGCCCCAAAAGTCGATGGCAAGGAGACCATGGGGCATGGCAGAGGTACATCTGTGCAAGCCCCATTCCCAGTAATGACTCTTCTCCAAGGCATGAGCAGTTTTGGCCTAGGTCCCCCTGTCTGGAGTGGCTGCCAAAACACCAGTATGGTCCTCCTCCAGTCCAAAAACCTGCCCCTAAAATGCACACATTTCTGTTTATCTTTGTGGAGAAAACAGTCTTCTTAATGAGGACCCCTTTGGTTGGAGGGTATATTTCTTTTCAGCGTATTAAAAAAATAGATGGGGAAAAAAGGGGAAACCAGAGGGGATGATATGTACTCTTGGCTTTACTCTTTAAAATAGAAGGTACTCTCTGAGCAACTGATTAGATGAACATTTTAAGTCTGGCCAAGAGAAATAAAGGAGCAAGAGGCACTAATGAGCCTAATAAAAAGGTACAGTCTAGAGTGGCCGTTAATCTCAGCAACAAACTTTTGGGGGGATGAAAAAAATATTTGGTGTTGATAAAGCATTTCCTTAGCCCTGACTACCGGCTCCTTTGCAAAATATTCACAGTAAACACGGACCGTCTGCAAAGCATCTGTTCAATTTTCTGTAGGAGGAAAAACTTTGCTTCATTAATAACTTTTTAAAAAATGTACACTAACTAATGCAGGCTGGCAGCTCAAATCCTCCCATCAAACCTTGTTATTTGATCGAGCAGAGTTCAAAGACAGAGGTGGTGTGGGGAACAGTTAGTGGAGGACTCAAGGTTTGAGAAGAGAAGAAAAAAGGGTCTTCTAATCAAAACTTCAAGTTCTTGAGTCGAGAGAATACAGAAATGGAACCCTTTGTCAAACAGGTCAAAAAACTGAGGTTAAAACCATGTCAGATGCCAAATATGATTTCAGCATATTTTTAGGGGAATATGCATAAATGATCACTGGAATTTTAATATTTGCCTTTACTAGCAATTTAGGGGGACTTTGCCGAAAGCAAGGGTTTTGTTGGTTTTTTTTAACAGCAATAATAAAAAAAATACTTAATAGTACTTAGAGTAAAGCATGTGTGGTCACCATGTTTTAAAGGGGAAAAAGAAAAGGTAATACCTAACATCTGTGCTAGATTTCCACATGATAAAATCACCATAGTCTAAAGTTCTCCTGAAGCTATGGGAGCAAAAAATGTTTATTTGAAAACCAGGAAGGAACCTCAATGGTATTGGGGCTGGGGGAGGGAGAGAACAGGGCAGAAACTCACAGATTATAGGAGAACCAGCAACTAATAGAAATAAGTCCAGTAGTCAAAAATGTAAGTTTATGAATCTTTTCAGATTCATAACTATGACCTTCATGTCTAAGAAATACTGGAAACTCAGTATCTTTCATTTTCACAAGTCCCAACGTACACACCACTCAGTATCTTAGACCACCAATACATTCTCTATTTATGTTAGATTTTTGATTTTCAGAGTCTGTCTTTTTTTTCCCTCTCTTTCTTCCATATTGTTTTTACACATTTGCTGAATCTGTCTTTCACCTACGTACTAATGCTGTTTCCTTTTTCATATTTAATACCTCTCTTACTAACACACAAGGACTCAGCTCTATCCCCTACATTTTTTTTCTAGGGAAGAAAGTTCTCTCCTGGTTCTCCTTCAACCTGCCTGCCTGCTCCTTCTCAATCTCCTTTGCTGGGTCCACAGCCACACCTCCTTCCCTAAACATAAATGTACCCCAGGGCTCTGTCAGAAGTCTTGTTCTCTCTGTTGCTTGGAGATCTCTTCAGCTCTCCTGGGTTCAGTGATGACTCCCAGAGCTATTTGTCCAGCCCAAACCACTCTCCCAAATTCAGTCTCACATTGGATATTTTCAAACTGGATGACCAGAGGACATCAAAAACCCAAACTTAACTATCTGTCCCTCCAAACTCTCCTCTCTTCAAATTTCTCTATTTCTGCAAAAAGAGAAAAATTTGTACACAAAGTAGTTAAATACAAGGTAGTTTATATTTAAAGGTGGGGAGCACTATTTGCAGAGGGGAGAGAAAATCAGGAAAGACTTCATGCAAAGATGGTGTTAGAGCTGTGTCTTAAAAGAAAGATTCTGAAAGGCAGAAGTAAGGAGGAAGTAGATTTTAGGCATCTGGGATTGCTAAGTGTGGTGGGAGGAGATAAAGTCGCATGAGTGAGGAACAAAGGAAGGTGAATTTGGCTGGATCACAGGTTATAGGAGAGGGAATGGCATACAATGAGGCTGGAAGGAATATGGAGGGGCCGGTTAGGAGGGGAATTTAAAAGCTCATTAGAGTCGTTTCTATTCAATCCGAGAGGCAATAGGAGGGCACTGGAGCTGGCTGAGTAGGGAGCAACATTGGTAAGTCAATGCTTAAGAAGAATCACCTTGGTGATTATGTTAGGAAGGGGGAGACTTGAGGCAGGGACACCAATGAAGGAGGTTAGGGCAATAACCCGGCTGAGGGCCTGAACTGTGTGAGCAGAAAGAAGGGGATACACTGGAGAAATGGCATACAGGTAGAAATGGTAAGATTTAGCAAGGAACTGGATATATGGGGTGAAAGAGAGAGAAGGGCCCAGTATAATGCCAAGGTTGCAAGCCTAGAAGACTGGAAGGTGGTTGATATCTTGGGTAGAAACAGGGAAGTTTGGAAAAGGCAACATGGTTAGATTGGTACTTCACTTTGACAACTGAGTAGAAGACAGATGAGAGTGGGGAGAGATTTGGGACAGCAAGGCCAAGCAGAAGGCTATTGCAATAAACCAGGAGTAAGGAGATGATGGCCAACAAGGGGTGGGAGAGAGTGAAGAGTCTCAGATGACCTTGAGGTTGTAGGCCCGGACAACTGGGAGGATGGTGGTGCAGGAAGGTCAAGAAGGATAAGAATGGAGAAAAGGTCATTAGATTTGGCAACTAAGGGACTACTGGTGATTTGGGGGAAAGTAATTTCAGTCAAATGAGATTGGAAGCCAGATCACAGCATGCATTGTAGACAGCTATATCAAAGGATTTTTAAGAATGATGGAGATGGCTTTGTTTGAAGGCAGCATGAAGGGAACTAGTTGATGGTGAGTTTGAAAATTAGGGAGAAGGGGATAATTGAAGGACATTTCTGCTGGAGAAGACAGGATGGGAGGTAATCAAGGAATAGATGGTAGGTCTGGGTGAAGAGAATACCCACCCCATTAACACAGTCTGCTGGAAAGGAAGAGAGAGTGGGGGCCATGGTGAAGGAGTTTCAAGATGAAGAGAAGTGCAGATCACTCATTGATCTCACTACCTCATTGCCTCTCACCTGGACTCTAGCTATGGCCTCCCATCTGGGCTCCTTACTTCCAGTCTTTTCCCTTTCCTATTTATCCTCCATATGGGGAAAAGGGAAGGAAACAAGCATTTAGTAAATGCCTACTATGGGCTAGGTACCATGCTAAGTGCTTTATAAATATTATTTTATTCTCACCACTCTGAGTGGTAGAGGCTATTACTAACTCCATTTTATAGCTCAGGAAACTGAGGCAAACAGAGGCTCACTGACTTTCCTAGGGTCACCCAGGTAGTGTCTGTGGCCAAATTTGAACTTGGGTCTCCCAGATTGTAGGCCCAGCCCTCTATCCACTGCACCACCTAGCTGCCCAATCAACTGAGGTCATCTTTGTCTGTTGTCTTCATTTTGAAGCATCAACTTTTAAAAGAAAAGCCACAAATCTTGTTGAAAAGAATGCTACCCCAATTTTACATTTTATCTGGCATGGATGTGACTAGAGTTTAGCCAGATTATGAAGGATAAGTCAAGAAGCTGCTATAACCAATGGAAAACAATCTCCATCCTCTTTCCTTTATTAGTGTTTTCTTAATATAATAACAATTAATAACAATAATAGTATTTATATAGTGGTTTAAGGTTTGCAAAGTGATTTACATGTGTTTTCTCAGTTGAATCTCACAACAATAGTGTGAGGTAGGTGCGATTATTAACCCCATTTTACAGATGAGGAAACTAAAGCAAACAGAGGTTAAGTGACTTGTCCAAGGTCACATAGCTACTAAGTGTCTGAGGATGGCTTTGTACTCAGGTCTTCCTGACTCTAAGTCCAACACTCTCTCCACTCTGCCACTGATTATGCGTGGTCTTCTACTTTTCCAACAACTTCAAAT